>NW_009635119.1:0-33369 GCF_000690535.1 Cariama cristata
CGCCGCTGCACGGCTGCCTGCCTCCTCAGGCAGTGTGGGGCGAAGGGCCTGGACAGAGGCAATGCCCTGACATTGTTGCGGTATTTCTCCTTTCAGCTGCCAGATTGACTCTAAAGGGGGTCTTAAATCCCTGGGTGACCATCAGCAGGACAAAGCAGGGATGTTTCCCTTCACCAAGGCTGTATCACTGACGGAGCCAGGTGGGTGTCACAGGGGGACGGTTCACGGTAACTTTCTCTAACATGGTGCACACCAGCCTCCCTGAAGCAGGCTGGGGCCATAGCCCTGTCCCAGCTGGGCAGCAGTAAGGCAGCGGGAGCGGGAGCAGTTTGGGCACCCCTGGACCGGCTCCCCGGTGTCCATCGTGCCCAGGTCGGCCTGGCAGCATCTCCCCTCACAGCCGGGGAAAAGGGCCGGGGTTTGCTCAGCCCTGGGGAGAGTCTTCCAATGCCCCTGGAAATGCCATGGCCCATGGTGGTTCCTGTGGAGAAACCACAAAACCAACCAAGGACAAAGAAATCCATCATTACCTTCAGACTGAGAATAAATAATACTAATAATATGTAAAGAGCATCAGTTGGATGTGGAAACGAACTGTCACTTCACTATAAAGGATGCTCTTGCATATACAAGAACATAATTCACAACAATATCCTTAAAAAGATAGCAAGAATTTAAATGCATGTGTATGCTTGGGTATTTAATGCACCATGCAGGCATCATATTTCTTTCATATTTTAAACACAAATCACAGCATCTTCTTTAATGAGCAGAGATCCATGGCAATGATGAATTTTTATGGCAAACAGCACTACTGTGCCATGCTTCTTCATTAAAGCCCTGATTCAGCAAAGCACTTAAGCATATGCTTAACTTTAAGCATCTGAGTAATCCCCAAACTTTCTGGTGCCATGCACGTGCTTAATGTTCGCTAGATCAATAAGGAATTTGCTTGAATTGGGTCATACATACCAAATATAACAACTCCGTATATACAGGATATCCTGCCTAAAATAACTGGTTAAAATGTTAGATGCTTCGTTAGCTCTGCATTAGTAATTTTAATTTTCACTGCCTCTTTGATTTGTGAAGAAAGAATGTGTATGCACACATGAACTCAAGACCTGAAAAAGTGATGAAGGTAAAAAAAACAAAGGCACATTGTGGGTTCAGGACATCTATAATAAACCTGAGCTTCATCAGCATTTCTAAGTTTTTTAACCAAGAAATATTGATTCATGTTTATTATATTTTATGGCACTTTACAACAATTTATAACACTTACATTAAGGAATAGATGGGCCGGGATAAAAGCCAATATGTGTATGAAAAAGATGAAGTGCTGTCAGGAATAGCAACTTCCAAGTATCAGGTACAGCCCTTGTTTTTACACTTTATCTCACCTATTTAATATATGATGGAAGGGTTTAGTGATTAATTTTAAAATACAAATTCTAGCAAAAGACATGCTGTAGAATGGCCACCTGAAGAATATCTTAGCAGTGATACTGTTTCAATATAAAGTCAAACGTAAAATGTCCTCAAGGCATCTGTAACTAAAGAATGAAGCCGTAATAATTATTGTACAGAAACACTGTTGAAAGTGTTCAAGAAACAATGAGGTTAAGTTTCAAAACCAAACTAACCACTTAATTTTTTTTTTTCCACCAGAGCTGATCATCTTAGAAATCTAGAGAAATTAGTCAGAAAACCAGTTTTGTGCACAAAATCCCTTGTTGCTATGTTACCGTAGATACTTACACGAGAGAGAGTCTCCCAGTGTGAGCCAAAATATGTTCATGTAAATATTCATAAGCCAGGTAAAACAAAGAAGTAACTAGGAATATATGGAGTCTTCATCAGGTGTTTCCTTCACTCTGTACAATTACCTAGTCCAGCTGCTCTAGGACCAGCAGTCAGACCCATTCATTTCTGAGCTAAATGATGGGGATTTCTTCTTCTGCCATCCCAGCTGGTGGGCGTGGTCCAGGTTCTCAGCAGTTCTGGAAGTGCTGAAGGATCCTGTGAAACTGAAACACAGATTGAGGCTGCTTTGTAAGTCTGCCCACGGCACAACAAATTGAAGAAATTGCAAGGTATAGGCAACGCTTTAAAAATGGATGCAGTACATCACTGTCTAATTTTGTGTGCTTCCGCTGTCCTCCATTTTTAAACAGAGAATTCACTCTCTGTGAAGAGGAACTGTGATAATCCCGAGGTAATTAGACAGCAAAGAAACATATTTGCTGTTACAGTTTGGAATAGTAGATTGGTTACTGCAGATGTTAGAAAAAGTTTGTGAATGGTGAGAGCCCCAATCTGTAGTATATGATGTCTATTCCTCATTTCCCGAGATTGCTAAATTCATTCTTTGACATTCCTTGATTTGCTCCAAGGACACTGGATTTTTCCTTTGAGCTTTGCCCATCTATTTGTCCCTTTTCTGTGGCCAACTTGTGTCCTTTCTTCCTCCCTGTGCACCTTTCTGGAGGCCCATAGTGAAAAAGATAAGAATGTCAGGCATTTTCCAATTTGGAAAATGCTAAACAAACTGGAGCCTTACAGACTTGTTACCTTATGAAGATAGCCTGTGTTTTACATATGTAAATGTACAAGAAAATGGTAAAGAAATTTGGCTCACGTGATTCAGTGGTTTGGCGGTATATATTCTGGAAGCATGCTATATTTTCAGTGTATCATCAGACATGAAATGACGGTGTGCTTTGAACTAATGCATTAGATTGGTACAGTGATAGAAAATCAGGTGAACGCAACAAATGTAGAGACAGGGGATTCAGTAAAAGACAAGACATGAGATCCACTGATAGCCATCTGACATGGTGCGCCATGTGGATTGTCTTTTGATGGAAACTGAAGAATGTCTTTTGTGTTGCTACAGTACCCGGCTCCCTATTTCCCCACCTTTCTGTTGTCCTTCTAGTCATCACTGCAGTAAGTTTAGCTAGAGAGGGTATTTCATATCTTCTTCTTGGTTATGATGGTGGCTGGGACCTAATGTTTAGCACGTTGTATAAGCAAACATCTATCACACAATCTATAACAGCACAAAGTGTATCTTAAGCAAAGACAGCTCACGCATTTTACACGATCAATCAGCAACATATAAATACCAGCCTATCAATTCTTGCTTATACACTTGAATGTATTGCCGAAAGCTGGCTTTAAAATTATAATAGCAATCCAAGTTTGGGTCCTAGTCCTACAGCCCAATCATGGTACTCAGGAGTCTTGCATCTGTTTACGGTCGTATTCTTTTTTCTCAGTCACAGTAGTTCAGTGGTCCATCTACACGGAGCTGAATGTAAGACTGGGGCCCAAATTTATGCACCATCTGCCCTTGGTTATGCCTGCCAACTTTTATAAAAATCAATCACTTTATCTCTCTGAAGAGCTCCCACACGAAAAATGACCCCATATAAGTTTGGAACTTACAATGCAACATTATTATTTTTTTTTAACAATGTGATTTTACTGGGATTTTTTTTTTCTTTTACTAATATTCAGTATGACATTATTTTGGGTGGAAGATGGCAACTCTGCCTGAGGCATGACAAAATAACCAGAAACGCACCACCTGCTGTGCCCCATTGCTTTAATATTGTACTGTTTAATAAGAAAATGACCCCAAGTGCTCGGATGACAACTCTGAAATGGACCATAAATATTCTGTACATAAGGAAAAGCTGAAAGCTAAAGTACACTGTATAATATTGCTATGGTGCAAAAGGGAATAGGAATACATTCAATTTGCCTAAGTATCTAGTAGTGACAGCTACTAACATTTGTTTAGGAGAAACACCAAGTGGATGTCTGTTGGTTAATTAATGAATGAAAAGAAATATGGATTACTATGCAAATGGACAGCAGAGGAGCACAGATTTTCGTTTGATGTATAAGACACATAAAGAACCCAATTGTGGGACTGCTAAGTGATTCTTGCAAAATGCTGAGCCCCTGGTAATTTCAGTAGGAGTTGAGCAAACTCAGCACCTGGCAAGGATGGGTCTATCTATATTTAAATATGGAATGGACACTCATCCAAGTGGATTCACTTATGATAAACTGATGCAGCCTAGAAATTACATGTTTGGTTAAATTGGGGTAATCACAAAGAGGGAGACGCTCAAATAAGCAGTGATAATTGGTACAACAATGTCTGTTTCCTCCTTCTGATCTTGGGTCCTCCCAGAGGATCCTCTCCTAGCCTACATTAATTAAGAGAAAGCATGAGACATTTCTTGCAGCCTTTGACACCAAGATGACCTTTCCCTAGGTTGTTCATGAACTCCTGCTGACATCAAACATGCTTTTTACTGTACAGGACCCTTTATCCACCAGACATTCATAAAAAATATTGAATAATATTCCTGACCAATTATTAAAATGCACAAAAAACCGCTCTGCTGTTATGACAGATGACTGACTAGTTCACAAGGAATAGTTTGTTTGACAAACAGGAGCTTTTATTTCTGCGATCCAAGCACTTTTAAAAAAATGTTTTCCTCACTTGAAATCATGCGTTCAGTTGCTGCGAATAAATATTGGTCATTAGATTGTTCACAAGACATCTGTCATGAGCATGTGGCATTTAAACCTGCTGGACAGAAGGGCCAGGGGTCCAAGTTTTGCTTCCTGAGTGGATATGTGTAACTCTTTTGAGTTACATATAGCTCAGTGTGTAAAAGTAAATGTGTAGAAATCTAGCTCAATGTGTAAAAGTAGGTTGACTTTACTGTTCCCTCATACTTTCTAAAATTTTTACAAAAACATTAAAGATAATAATTTCAGGTCTTGGTAAGCTGTTAGGGAACTTGTTTGCTAGAACATTGAGGGAAATTAAATACAGAAAGAGCACAGATGTAGTCAAGACAGATGGAACACTTATCTTTTTTCCCAAATATCTACAGAGCAGTTTCTGATGTGTTCACCTCCGTTTAATCAGTCATGTTCAGCATTTTATTACTCAGAGAGTTTGAAACAGCATAGTGTTGCACATTGGGAGATATTGCCAGAACTTTAAACTCCCACCAAAATTACAAGTGGAATTTCCATTATTTCAAAAAAAAAACCACAAAAAGAACCCACAAAAAAACCCAAAGCAGCAGCTGAGCAAAAGCAAATATGTATGTAACTACATACCTAAGTACTCCCTCAGAGTATCTGCGTAGCCAGCAAACACAAGGCACTGGCATCTGCTGTGGGAACATGAGGCCTTAGTGTGGGCAAACTGGAACAGGCCATGTGAGACCAAAGTTCATGTTGCTTGTGCTGGTGACTCTCCACGAGACACCTTGACTCCAGGTTATCTCCGAAAGGTACACATGCTGTTTGGCACATGTTCCCACTATGCCAGAGATCAAAAAATAAAGTATGGTGAGAGATGCATGAGAGAGGATGTATTAAGCTGCCCTGAAGTATATTCTCTTTGCAAATACATAACTTCTGGCTCTATGTAGAAAATGTCCTGCCCGCTAATGGGTGGCATCACAGAGAGAAGCAACACTAAATACCTGTTGATAAAACAGGAATAAAAGCAGACAGTTAAGATATTGCCCCTTCTGCTTGACTTTGCTTTTAATACTATACATGCCAGCCTCTGCAACAAGCAGCTTTCCATAAACTGTAGTTTGTTACCCTGATGAAACTCCTCCCTACAGTGATTTGCAGTGCATTTCCAGTGCAATTATCCTGCCTTGTCATTCTTGTTTGTGCCAGCTGAGTGTGTCAAGTCAGTTTTAAGTAAAGCCAGAAAGGAACAGGGGTAAGGCTCCAGTTCCCAGGGATCTTTCCTATATCTTCTGAGCTCTGTCTTGGAGCCATCCTCAGCGTGGTTCCTGCAACGCTGTGGCACAGAGACTCATTGCAAGAGGACTTCATGCCATGCCATTGCAGGGAGGAGTAGGTACATTACAACTCTGCACAAATATTCAAGTGTAGGAACGTCCTGCTCTCAAGGGACAGAGGTCCCCACTGCAACCTGAGGTTGCCCTGGGTCACAGTCTGGACTCTTGCCCTCACAAGCAGTGGCGCTGAGGAGGACACGTGAGTCGGTGCAGCTGTGAGGCCCCTGTTAACAACAGCATCCAAAACACCTAGAGAGAATATCCCCTGCGATCATTTCTACGTGTGTGGGTTTGGGTTTTGTTCCATGTCAGTATCTTTTCTAAAATCATTTCCCTATCACATTCTCTGATGTTGGATTTAACATTGCTAGTACTGTAAATACTTTCTGGCATATCAGTTAGGCTGTTTGGGTGAGTCACTGTAACAAAACAGCTATGTCACAGGGAACGGAGATCTCTCTTGCAGCGTATTGCTGTTCCAGTGACTGCAACCAGCAGGAGACATCTGTGTGGGTGGTATCTGCATCACCCTTTTACCTCTGTTTTCTCCTCTGTGGGCTCCGCTCCTGATCCACGGCATTCCAGCTGTGGGCATCATTCTTCTTCATTGCACGTCTGCTTGCTCAAATGTAGCTGCTTTATTTTAGCACCATTTATATGTACTCTCACTTGCTCCCCATTCAGCTTGCCTTTAACAACTCCAGTATGTGCAGACTCTTCTGTGTCGGTGCCTTTCATCCCAAACAACTCCACCTTCTCTGTTGTTGGTTTGTTTGGTTTTTTTTTTTCTTCTTTTAGCAGGACATGGCAGATCACTTGTGTTAAGAAAGAACTCCTCTACTTCCATTACTACATGGTATAAAGCCTGTTCAACAAGACCTTTCTAGATTCGAACACAGATAGCTGGTATCTCCATCTTTGCTGGAAATCAACTGACACAAACAAATTCTCAAAGGAAGTTGTTAATGAGATTTGAGCCGAAAGGCTTTTCTTTGGACCTACGGACGTTTGTCAGCATGTATTGTCACAAAAGCTGTATGGTCACAAAGAGCCACTGATGAGCCTGGTACAGCCACTCGATCACCTATTTCACTATTAGCTTCATTCTCAGGAATTAAAAAAAAACATTGGCTTGACCATTTTAAAATTACACAAGTACGAAAAAGCGTATGCTGAGTGGTTTAAAAGCATTCTTTTTAAATCATATATAAATTAAAAGCTGCTTAATTTAAAAATGTATCTTTGGCTGAGGTACTTAATGTTGAAAAGTGGTTACTCAGCATGTAAAGTACCATAAGTACTTTTCATAAGAATTTTTATGACATAACAAATTTTTAAAAATGGTTATTTACACAATAGTTCCTGATGGCTTGCCATTATAGTTTATCAGATCAATAATCAATGTTCTTAAAAGTCACTTAATTCAAATTTATGTAATCCACATTATAGAAAAGATCAGGTAATATATATTTGCATCAGAAAGCTTAATAGCTCCTTTAAAACTGTCAAGTCCTCTACTCACAGTCTTGTGCACTTCTATGAAGGACTTTTCCACTATTTAAAACCCTTAAAACCCAAAGAACTTAATGCCACCAAACTTCACTAAGGTGGTGACAAGTCATCTCTGTTGATAAGCACTTTTGACAAGTTTTTGCATGGCGAGGGGGGCAGGGTGTGACACAGATGTACCTTTAAGTATACGCTGGATGGAAAGATGTGGCTTTATAGCTTTTTTTGGTTTCCTCTGACTCCACTGTACTGGAGTGCTGGGTCACAACTGCTGGGTTTTCAGTTGTATGGTTTCACGGAGTGTGCTTTGTTCATCAACTCTATTTTAATTAATGGCAAGAATGCCCACTGCCCAACTAGGTATTCTTTGAAGTTTTAAATTAAAATACTTTAGATATTTGGCTTAATAACAGTTTAGTGCCTTAAAATTACAGACTTCATGTTTATACTACAAGCTCTGTCATGCTACAATTGAACATGTCCATTAGCATGAGTAGAGCAGGATCTTACTTCAAGAGAGATTCTTTTCCCACTAAGGGCTTGATCCTGAAGTCTGCAGTCACGAGAGAGCAGTCCTATTTGATTTTAGAGCGTTTGAGCAGGTGACTAATGATACTTGTGGGGACACAGCAGGGTCAGATCTTGGTTTGGTTGCTGTTTAAACGTCAGCACTGGTCAACAGCTATCACAGCAGCATTAGGGACCTGTACTTCTTTTTTCCTTACAGTAAGGATACCATATATTACACACGATGATTTCTAGCAAATGTTGACTTCTGCTCTATCCTTTGAAATGTTTATTGAGGTCTGAGACTGTAGGCACCCAACAGTTCTTTTAGATGTGCAGCAGTTGCAGCTGGGCCAATTTGATGTTTGCTAACATCATGCTGTTGAATTTTCAAATGTACAAAAATGAAGAGGGAAAACCAGAAAAAAAGCATGATTTTTATTTTTTTTCCCTAATAGCAACTGTAATTGCCACTGTTGACAAGTCTATAGCAAAGATGTTCAGGCATACACTGGGCAGCAGAATCTTACACAGCCTCGGCATGGTTTTCTGTTCAATTTAAGCTGAAGCCAGCCATGCAGAAGGAGGAAGAGTTGCCTTGTCTCAGCCCAGGCCCCGTGTCCCCATAGTTCACACGGCTCTAGGAATGCTTTGGCCACAAAATTAGTTTGGTCAGCTGATCTGACTGCAAACTGATTAGGGAAGGAGATGTGTGCAAATGGCAAAAGAAGACGAAAGGGGGAAATGCTTTTGTAACAGAGATGCCCGTTTGGGGGACTGCTGAGAAAATGGAAGCAAGTTGTAAAAGCAGAGAGGGTAGAAGAGAAAGCCAAGGGAACGAACAATGCTTGACATATAGGGGAAGCCATGTGTAAGAGAGGTGCCTTAACTTGCTGTTGATTCAGATTCAGAGATTACTTCAGAAGCGTTGGGAAATTTAATCGATAATGTGTGCAAGTGCCATATTTTTATGTGTTTTTATGTTTCTTAAGTCAATTAAGGCAAGCTGATGTAAGATACAATTGGAGTTTAGAACCCTTCAAAGGTCATATTTCTGTTTGTTTCTGTTGCCACATGTCCCAGAAGAATGGACTATAATCCTAGTTTACCCTGGGTAAATACAGTTGTGGAGCCTAAAAATATATAAACCCTGTAGTCCAGTTCTTCTGCAGGTGTTCTAGGTCCATACTCACACCAATGAAGTGAGGGTGAAAGAGAGTGAGCATGTAAAGAGAGGGTGAAAGAGAGTGATGCCACCAAATCAGATTGAGACTAGAGAGCATGTGAATCCCTTGCTTTGAAAGTACAGGTGGGTGTACCCCCTGGTGGAAATCCTTCCAGGGAAGTGACTGGAGCTTTAAGAGACAAAAAGGGGTGGGAAGAACAAATCCCTGGATCCAGGAAAGCTGTCTCCAAGTAGTGTTCAACACCTCTTGGGTCCCACACTCTATACAGAACAACTGTTTCCCCCACAGTCATTTATATAATTATAACCTCCCTTCTCCTTTCACCTTCAGAGTAGGAGGTTTTGTAATTCCTGCTAATTTCAGACAGGTCTCCCACTGTTTCATGAGGAACATTTTACATAACACAAGTATTTCTGTGTGGCTAATGTTTTTAAAGCTGTGTATGAATTTTTTGTGGATGATAGGGGTTTTTTTTTTCCTTCTGTAGTTGAAAGTAAACCAAAGATTTTGTGTCACTCACAGTTTAAAAATTTGGCCATTTCAGGCAGCAGATGTGACAGGGTCTGGGCAAAGTGGGAGCTTTACTGGTGACTTTGTTTAAGTTGACATTGGCTGGGTGGTCACTGCTTGAACCAGTGAATTATTAAGCAGGCCTCAGTTCCAACAAAGATAGTGGGACCTGAGAGACAGTCACAATGTGTGTAGTGGCATGCAGTGGTTTAGTATAGAGGTATCCAGGCGACTTCAGATACCGGGGAAGTACAAGTGCAACAGCATGCTCTCCTGATATTTCTGGGGTAACACTCAGCTAAGATGCACGAGGTGTCCCCAGTAACTCAGGTATCTCTACATACTGCATCATAGAAACTTATCCTCAGGTTCAAGCATGACGCGCTCACCAAAGTCAGGTTATATGTATGCATGTATGTTTTCACTGTAAAAACAAAGTGCAAGCATTGATAGTTGCCCAGTTTTACTTCTTCGTTACAACCAGGCTGTGGTTTCTAGTCTGTGGTTTTAGTTGAGAAAAGAAGGCTGAGGGGAGACCTTATCGCCCTCTACAACTACCTGAAAGGAGGCTGTAGCAAAGTGGGGGTCGGTCTCTTCACCCTGGTAACTAGCGACAGGACAAGAGGAAACGGTCTCAAGTTGCGCCAGGGGAGGTTCAGGCTCGACTTAAGCATTGGAATGGTCTCCCTAGGGAGGTGGTGGAGTCACCATCCCTGGAGGTGTTCAAAAAACGTTTAGATGTGGTGCTTCAAGGCATAGTTTAGTGGGCATGGTGGCATCAGGTATATGGTTGGACTGGCTGATCTTTGAGGTCTCTTCCAACCATAATGATTCTATGATTCTGTGATTCTTGCCTAGTTCTTTCCTTCTCCAGCAATGCTTTAAATCTTTTGTTTGTCTTCCCTGCTTTGGCTGGACTTTATCAGTGTTTGAGTGAAGATGACATCCAAGAAACGTCCTGGATGAATGAAGATTACATCCTTCTCTTGTGCCACCAGTTTGCCAGGAGTTAAAACCAACTTTCTGGAATGATATCAGTAAGACCTGTATTTGGAGAAAAAGTACCCAAAATGGCATTTTTTCACTTTGTGAACAAAAAAAGATATTAAGAGGTAGGCAGAAAACAGTCAAATGCACTATGAATCACTGCAGGGGTGCAAACAAAACTCCTTAACGACAGAGTTCTCACTGACAAATTCTGTTTGTTTTTGTCTGTGCTAATGACAAGCAACTCTGCTTGGAACTTATTTGCATAAAGTATTGTACAGCGCACACTGTGTATGAGTGGATGAGAGAAAGAAAGTGAGGCCATCCTGAGATGGAATCCCCATGACAGCCCCATGTAATGAATTACTAAGAACCAAGAGAATATTGAACAAAAAGTCCCTTCCAGTACGACTAGTGGAGCACCAGCGTGGACATTGTCACATAGCACTACTATGGTCAGCAGGGAAGAAGGATTTGAAGACAGACCCATGGATGGGATTAGACTGATTAAATGTAGATCTCTACCTCTGAGTTAATCAACTTTGGCTCCATTTAGTAGTGGGAAAAACATGAATCTTCATTTGGCCAGATGGGTTTCCCATTGAAGAAAATTATAAGGGGAGCCTTCAGTGATTGGTTTTGGTTTAAACAGTTACACTAGACATACCTACAGTAAGCAGAAAGAAATACTGTAAATACCATCTTAGTCCCCAGCTTATATTCTCCACTATATTGGAAAATAACTACCCAAAAATTCAGAGACAAAAAAAGCTGTTTCGAACAGAAACAGGCACAAAAAGAACTTCATAGCATGTCAGTGGAATTGCTACGCTAAGTCAGATCCTCCTTTCCCTCAGACTGCTGAAAACCTAAGTGAAAAAGTTCCACCTCTGTAAAATAGCGCATGTAAAGGCCCAGAAAATGAGATGTCTATTTCTTTTTGATTAATTGGCCTGTCACTGATTCACAACCAGCTGTGAATTGAGATGTATTTATTTAGTGGCTTAATCATTTTAATCATTAATTTTACTTTAGATTAGAATCCAATTCAACGTCCATGTTACGCTTCAAACTCAGAAGCAACGGGTTGCAAGGTTTTGTTCTAACATTTGACCGGTCAGATTCCCCAAGATGTTTGTACAAGTAGCTCTGTTGAGGCAGGTGGGACTGCTGAAAATATGAGAAGCAAAGTTGGGTTAGGTATACAGTTATTTAAATGACACTCAGTTGCTTAATGGATTGATAGGCTACGTCTAAACTGTGGGACGTGGAACGGGCATCTTGTCATGTCTGGACTCCACATCAGGATGAAATCCAGGCATGTACCTTTCTGCCTCAGTCTGAATGACACCCCGGTGTCTGGTGGAAGAGGAGAGGAGAAGTCAGAAGCTGTGATGCTCTCTGACTCAGGATGTGGACAGAAAGATGCATCATCTTGCAGGTTTCATAGGGTTGTCAGTCTCCATTCGTGGTAATGTGGTAATAATTAAGTTGTTTTCATTTGATATCTGAATATGTAAAAGTGGTTCAATTTAAACTTCATTTTTTTCTCAGATAGGCTGGTGTCTGTAGCACATACATACACAAACAGATCACTGAGAAGAGATGCAAGTATTTCATGAGTCGTGAGTATTAACTTCTCCCATAGACGTGCCCTGTTTGGTCTGGAGAAGGCTTGGGGTGCAGGAGGGGAGAAACTAAAGAAACGTTTGTGCTGCTTGTGGGTTACGTGGTTAAAGGAACTACCTTAGTATTCTGGACTGACAGTTTCTTTAAATGCTGAGTTAATAAGAAGAGGTTTTGACTTTCTTTTTTTAAAGAGTAATATAAGCCAGTAAATCGCAGAGCAATAATTGGTCCATAATCAGCAGGATTTTTCCGTTGTACTAAATCTCTATCAGCATAAATCAAACCAAGTAACCATAAGTGTAATGCGAAGATTCCCCAACCTGGAGTTCATCCAGCACCTCCAAATGGAGTTCTGCATTTCCAGACTCTCTCTTCCTTCAGTCCATCCAGTACCCCATCTTACAAAAGAGCTTCTCCCCTAAGCACCCATGTTGAGAGAGGGGAAAATGAAACTGGTATTAACCCCTTATATTCAGGGGATTAGGCAGTTTGTTCCTGTGCAACTCGTCTGGAAGCTCTCATGCTGAAATACTGTTTATGAACTCTAAAGGAACTTATTTCAGCTGGATAATGGTTAATTTACAGCCAGAGCTTAAAAGGGCAGAAAAAGATAGCAGCACAATTGGGTTCAGGACATGATGGGGAAAAATAAATATCTCACAGAAAGAGATATCTGAAATTCAGATCACATTGAGATGCAAAGAAATCTGTGAAAAGCAGTAGGAGGGTGATTGTATTCCAATTAGATTTCTTCTTCTCATATAAAACAGTCTTGGACTGAAAGTTAATCATCTGATTTATGGATCTTGGGAGGAGTGAAACCCTATGAGCTCCTGAACAAAGAGAGGCAAATGAGATGGAAGGGGAGGGGGGGGGGAGAGAAAAATAGAATATTGCTGAGACTGTGCTTCTGTGGAAAAACAAAGACAAAAAATTCTAAACATGCTCATGATTTCTGCAACATGATTTCTCATGATTTTTTTCAACCCATGATTTCACCTGTCACAATCTTTTGGACACTTGATAAATATATTTCTACAAGGTTTCTGCAAGACCTTCCAGAGTTATGTTGCCATAGGGGGTTAGTTCATTTATATCATTGGTCATAAGTAATCTGACATCTGATCTGAGCTTGAGTCACTCGTAAAAGCACGTCTATTCCTTAGCTGAATGCTTTTAAAAGCATTCCATGTACGAGTTATACGAAAATTACTGTCAGCCAAAGGGGAACATCAGGATTCATGTAACAGCCATGCTCGGTGACAGGGTTTGGAGCACTGTCAGGTCAGGGACAGGAGGACTGCCTGGCACCAGCTAGGATCCACTTGTATGCTCTTATTTTTCCCTCAATTAATCCATCAGTAGCTAGCCCTGTAATGTAATACCAGGGACATTTGTGAAATGACCAACAGAATAGATGTGATATATTATAGATGTCATTTCTTTCTGCCATTCTTGGGTTTCAGCCTTCTGTCCAGACCTGCTCTTGGGACTGATGCAGCAAAGCTGAGTCCAAGCAGGACAAAGACGATATTGGAGGACAGTACTCTCAAAAATCTTCGGCTATGCTTCCTTTAGATGAAGACATATACCTACGACTGGTAAATCATATCCATAGACAGGCCACTTACATAGAAGTATCTCTAAGTAGCATTTTCTACCAAGATAGGCAAAACACTTTTCTTCATCAGATTATACTAACTCTTCTATTTCAGCCCAAAGCCAGGGAATCTCAAATGGAGCCCCCTTTCCACCACACTGCAGTCCTGTAAGTGTCAGCCTGAACTTCTAATGGGTTATTTAGCTGGATTACAGTTCAGGATGAATGGCTTGAAGGCCCAGACTTGCAGGTCAAACCTCAAAGTTTGCAAGTTGATGTCTGGGCATCAGTGATTAGTACCTTTTACACCTTTAGTGGACATGTTCCAACACGAAGTTCTTTACAACCTCCAGGTGGTGGGGAATGCTCTCTCTTTACCAATAAAGGCTGTTACTAGGGCTTTTCCACTAGTTTCTGCATTAGCTTGCAGAGTGCTGAGACAAGGTCAAAATCTTGATCCTGATTTTCAATAAATTTCCTGGTCTGCATATCAAATACCTAAAACCTTTTCCAAGGAGCTGTTGATAATCTTCCATCTTAACCTTCAGACTCAGTGCAGCTTCCCACCTTTCAGTGGGAAAGGGCCTGCTATCTCTTTCCCAGCCAGAAACACACACTGTTAAGTGTTAACATTTTTCTTCTGCTGTTCTGCTCCTGTGCAACAGGAAGCAGAGCTTAGTCCCTAATTGATTATTTCTATATTCTTAATAGGGACTATTTATAGCCAGAAATTGTCTTTAGCAGCCATCTGTTCCTTATGCTGCTCCATACATGCCCTCATCCCTGACCTGAAGTAACCATCCTTTCTTCAAGGAAAGGAGGTTTAAATATTCATGCTGGCTAGGTCTGGAATAAACTCTTAATTGGTATCGCAATCTCCCACACAAAAGTGGTTTGTTCCTCCTTTAGTCTTTCAGCATTTGAAATATTTACTACAGCCAATGAGGGCACATCTCACCTCACAGGAGATAAAATCTGCTTCTTGAAAAAAATTTCATGTGTTCAGGCTTGCACTTTTGAGGAACACTGAAACTTCCACCATCTGAAATGCAAAAAGAGACTTACCCAAGAAAGCGCTGTTAGCGTGTTAGACTAATATTGTATTTCTTGTAACTGTGACTGTGTTTCCATTGTGGTCACAACAGGGAAGGTGTATGGGAAAGCTACAGTCACTCCTGGTTTGAATTCCTAAGGTTACTTAGTCACTCATTCTTTCAGATGACTAAGAACTGAAGACTTGAATCGGTAGCTCATGCACTGGCATCCTGTACCATTTGAGATGCCCTATGGAAGGTATCCAGCCTGGGACTCAACTGCCACTCCATAAGACCACAAGTCTTTGGGCATCCTGTACCATTTGAGATGCCCTATGGAAGGTATCCAGCCTGGGACTCAACTGCCACTCCATAAGACCACAAGTCTTTGGGCATATCTGCCAGCCTTGCGAAGATGCTCCCAACACCCAAGCTGAACTGAACCATGAACCTTGAACCCTCTTCCTCCAGCTGGAGCACCTCATCTCCAGCTCCTCAAATGGAGCAACAGACACAAATTGCTAAAATGTTGGTGCAATTCATGAGCTTCCTTCTTCAAAAGAAATTGTATACCCCACCACCTAGTCATAGCAATCTGCTGAACAAGCACCTAGTGTAGACCAATAAACGAAAGGAAACTGAGAGGTCAGTACAGGTCATTATTTTCACATACCTTTGAATAATGAGGGCATCACATGTCAGCCAGAGGAGACCAAAATGTCACATTCTCTAGCTAAAGGTCATCATCGGTCATAGGTCACAGAAGGGAGGCCAGGAAATAACCTATGAGGTTAGGATGAGTGCACAAAGAAAGGGCAACAAATGTCAATGAAAGCATGCAGCTGTTGTGAGATGAAACAACTGAGGCACCCTTTTGTGCTGACACAGGCTTAAAAAATGTCTTTGCTGACATTTTTTTTTTTTTAGCTGGCACTTTTATAGGACATTGACATTAATGTACCCAACCCTGAATTAGCCTTTTCTGAAAGCAACAGTTTGGAAGTTAAGTGCAGCATTTTCCAAAGAATCATAAGCATGACATTTTTATTTCAAGTGATTGATGTTACAGTGGACTCCTAGCACCAAACTCAAGTTTCATTCTCAATCATTGCATCTGTGCAGTGCGATAGCAATCAGAAACAAACGGAGGTGGCAGTCTGCATTGCAGTAAGGTCTTTTGGAAATTCTGTTCGCCTTTACCAACAGTCAGATGTGTCATTTCATGTTTAATACATAGCATTGCATTTGTCTGATTGTTTGTTTTAATTCATGGATTTCAGAAAGGTTGATTTCAGGGTTGCCCCTGCAGTGATGACAAGCACTTGCAGGGCAATCATACAGTAAAATGATAATGAACACTTTAGGAATAAATGGAAATATATCCAAACCGAGAGACACCTGCAATTTCTGATGAGTGAGCTGTGTACTTGACTCATCTGTCTTTTGCTTTCTCCCCTGAACAGCAGCACAATACCATTTTCTCTTGTCACTGTGGGTATAAACCTGACAGTCTTACTTCATGAAATAACACGATGATGCCAGGAATGCACATCAGATGAAGGACTGCTACACTTCCCACGCCTATCTTACTGGACAACACATGCAAAGAGACTGTCAAAAAAAAACCCCAAAAAAGCTTTGCACTGATTTCTCCATTGCGGTAGGGCAACTTTGCAGGATGAATGCTATCAAAAATGGCTTAACTCATGACAAAATGCCCATTGTGACAGTATTGTATATTTACATTACATTACAGAAAACAGAAAGCGAGTGATCCAGAGATAGGAGAATGGTCAACTGGAATACAGGATTGTTGCCTCTTATTTTAAACTCTTCCAGTTGGTTATCATGTGATATAAGACTGAGATAAAGACCCCCTCTGTGCTTCGGTTCCGCTTCCTGAACAAAGAACACTGACATCTGGTATATCTGTTTGGAAATTCTCAGGTGATACTAACTTCCAAATTATTCCTGTTGCTGACTTGGCAGTCAAGTTTGTTTTCAGAGGTGATACCTGAATAATTGGTTTCCCAGTTCACTTTATGTTTAAGAAATTGGTTAAAAATAAAAAAAGAAGGCATCCAAACTCAAGGATTCCAAGAAAGAAATAATTTTATTCTTTTTATGCATCATTGGCTGCGTATTTCTAATCTGAATTCCACCCCCCATGCCCCCTTTTTTCTGATAACTCTCCAAAAACTGTGGGGTTTTATTGTTTTTCTTATGAGGTCAGCTTCAGTTTTGCAAAGATGCAAACACCTGCTCAGATTTGCACACCACTAGTAGTCCCAGCAAAGCCACAGATCTAACTCGATGCACTCCCTCCAAAATCCTGAGGTCAATGCTTTTGTCTCTTTCTGTAACAGGACAGGAAATTTCAGCAGAAGTAGGGCTCATAAGAACTAAGCATCTATGCAAATCGTAACATGGGGCACAGGGTGCACAATCATTTCATCAGACCGTATTCTGACTGGGCTTCTTTACAAGCTGTATTTATTTTAATTATGTTTTCTACCTACTCGCTCTTCCTTATTTTGGGTGTGTAATTGGCCACCTAAGAAACATGCCATTCTCTTGGCTGCCAGGTTGACTGCCTGAATTATAAGCAGAGAAAACACTTCTCAGGCAGGTTTGAATGAAGTGTTAGTGTTAGAATTTGAGTTTAGAATACCCTTTCTCCAACATTCCTTTAAACAAAAGCTACTCTGATTAATGTTAGTGGAAAAGAGGGTGAAACCAGTTTGAATGTGGCTGAATTGGAGTTTCAGAGTTTACAAACACTCCCACAAAGCATTTACCCATTACTCCTTCCATCTACGTGTAATTCTACTTTCAGTAAGCTCAAAGGTTCTAGGGATTTTTTTATTCTGACTATATGGAAAGCAATGTCCAAGAAATCTCCTTTCCCATCACAGTTCTGTGTTTTTCCTATGCTGTTTAAACAGGTCAGTTAAATTACAAGCAAAATGAACTGGTTTTAGGGTTTCTGAAGTTAATAGTCTATGCATCAGAGATTTACATTTTCTTATTACTCAAGACGAAAATATGTTAATTTTGGTTAGAAATGTTTTAGAAAAATACCCTCCAAATCCCGGAGAGCTCTTAATTCCTTTTTCTTCTTTCACGAATAGGCTTTGCCAAGCCTAATTCTGATTCAGCAGAATCAATAAATAAATAAGATTGTCTTTAAGTTGCAGAAAACTGCAATCAGTATGCTGCTGTGACCCATCGAACAACCAAAGGGCACTGGCCAATTCAGTCCCATTTCATTGTCATTACTGGTATTATGGTGTCTCTGGCTACACCCAAGGAAGGTGAGTCAGAACTCTACAATAAATATCGTAGATCAAATGCTGAAAAGGCTTTGCCCTTACAAGTACGTTATATAATACTAAATATATATACGCAAGTGCTGAGTTAAAAAGAAGTCAGTGACTTTAGCGTGTCATATCTATATGGAGGTCATTGAACCTTCTTTGAAAAGTCATTTTTTCCTAATGCCGTCTGCTTTTCTCATGATTTTTGCCCCCCTCAACCCATATAAAATGGATGTGTATTCAATCTTGAACTAAGCATGCTTGCAATGATTGAGAAATGTCTAAGGTCAGAGCTTACAAAAAATTCATAAGGGAAGCAGCAGGCATAAAAGAGAGGGGGTTTTTTTAAAAGAGTTTGTGAGCCTCTGTATGAATTGAGCATGACATATTCATGTTACTGACTTCATTTATTTAATGTGGCTCCAAATAATTGATACCAGTACAGTGATAAAAGTACAGAGACTTCACTGCCGGAATTGCGATAATGAAGAGCCTCCCTGCTGATTTCATTCATGGGGCCGTTAGTCTCCTGGGAAAGACCTCTGACAAAAATTGGGCTGCAGCAAAGGCCGTAAAATAATCAAAGGCACAAAGACCTCTACCTGAGGGGAGCTTGGTCAGTGAGTGATTCAGGGCGGCAGAGGGAAAAGAGGGAAAATTGCATTAGCTGACGAACCAGGCACAGCTTTTAAAAAAAGATCTGATCCAAATTGTGAGGACTATGTTAGATGCAGAAATCTGCTGTATCTTTGGAACAGATTCCAATTATGTGGCTCCAACAGCTAGTAAACTGGTATGTCAACAGTGCTTCTTACCTTGCTGAATGTAGTTCAAACTTACTTCTTCCTCATCTACCAGCCATTTGTTCTCTCTGCCTTAGATTGTGAGCTCTCAGAAACAGCAGCTGTCTTTTTATTATATGCTTAGCACAATGGGCTCCCTGTTTGGGCTGTAGAAAATAATCATGTAGGCTCAAAACAGCCATACAAGTGCTGAAACACAGTTGATATCGAGAGTCCTAGAGAGGAACTGAATATTAATATGAATCTAAAATCCTTTCTAAGCAAAAAATCTCATTTGTCAACTCTGCTCATTTGTTTCACTTCATGTAAGTGTGTCAATGGTTGATTAAAATTCATAAATGTGCAGCAGAGTTACTGGATAAACGTTGAGTTATTGTTTACATACCAGAGCCCACTGAAGGCAGGAGCCTAGTTGTGGAAAATTGTGTCAAGAGGAAAGGACCATGCCAGGACAGAGTCACCAAACAATCCAGAATGTCCCTGTGTAAACTCTGCTAGTAATTAATGATCTGTTACAATACAATAAAATAAATAAAATAAAATGCCTCTTACTTACAGCCCATGTTTACCTAGCTTCAGCTTGCAGCGTCTGCATGTCTTGATGATTTTTTTTTCCTGCTAGATAAAAGAGCTTCTGCTATCAGAAATCTCTTCCTTGTGTGGGTGCTTGTGAATTATGATCAAATCACCTTAATTCCCCTTGCTGTGCCTTCTCTTCATTACATCTGTGTTATCTAGCTGTCTTTATATCTTTGGTACTTCAGATTCAAAATCTGGGGCATAGCACTTTGTGTCCTTCTTCCAGTCTTGAAGTTACTATGCCATGTTTAAGGATAACTCCATCCCGTGTCTGCAGCCACTCTTCCAAAGATGCTACGTCAGCAGCTCTAGTACAAACTTGTTATGAATAACGCTTTATTCGTCTTCAAACAAAATGCACTTCAGGTGAGTTCACAGGCACCTACAACTCCTTCTTCTGCAAACGGATTGTTAGGATGTGCCTGCAGAAGGCAAGGTCACAGCTCTAGCGTACAGTTATGGGTCACACACATTGAAGCGGATGAAGAGTTAGAAAAGGCATCCTGCTAGTGGAGTTTAACTTGATTTTTTAATCAGGCACATTTGGGATGCAGCATTCTTTAAATTGCGCAGACGAGCAATTGCTGAATAGTGCTCTATCTATGCTTGCAACAGAGTCTGAAAATGGTTTGAAAAGGAGTAGCTGCTGGGATGAAAAGATGGAGCTATTGCAAATGTGCCTCAGAAATGGCACTGTTCTTTGAGAAAAGGCTTCAGAAAGAGCTGTTTACACAACAAAATCTCAGTATGGGACACAAGTAGTGCAGCAAACATGGAGACACCTTCCCACGTTTGAGTGAGAACAAAAACATCAACACAAATAGGCAACAGTGAACATTGTATGCCAGACAAATATTGCCACTGACGCTGTGCTGGCTGCCTTTCTGTTGACAGCTTTCTAATACAGACGAAGCAAATTTGGGGGAATAAAGGCACTGTGTGATGTGCATGGAGTGATATAGCTGTCCTCATCTCTATTCTTTAAGAGAAAAGGAAGAAATTTAGACACTTCTTCCTGCTAATTAAGTTGCCACACTTTGTGAGACCTGGGCCTTGCCCAGATTACAGGATTTATATTGCTGAGTAAAAGAAGGCCAGGGAGCACATAAACACAAGCCTCCCGACTGGTGACACTGCTGAACTGTTAGTTCACATCCATCTCTCTCTGCGACCCCTCCAATGAGCTCTGGCCGGGGGACACTTTGGATTTCCCTTGGGAGGTAGCTCACACCAGCCATCTCAGCTAACAGATGGCAAGGACCACGTTGCACCGAGTCTGACGTCTTCCATCCTACACTTTTGTACATCATACTCTTTTGTGCCTTTACACACTCCCATACGACAACCACGTGGTCAGCAAAGCACCCTCCCAGCTCCAGGCTAAAGACAGCACTCTGGTAGTCCGCAGTACTATTTAATACGCTTTCAACTAGCATCCTCAACCCCACAGGGCAGGGGACAGAGGACCAGGCGTTGTGTAGTGAGGGAACGGCCAGTCTCCTCTGGCAGGGCAGTAGCCCGAATGAGTTTAGGAGTGAGCCAGTCAGTGCCACTCAACCTTTTGTGCCAGGTACTGTCCTCTGGCTCTCCTTCACTTGAGTGTGCAGAAGCATCCAAACTGTTTGAAGGCCAAACTCCAAAGCCCACTGCTATTCAGTGAGAAGATCTGTTTTCAATGAGTACATCTGGGATCAGGCTTTCACCTGATACAATAGTTTTAAAGAGAAGAACATAATTGTCATGTTATAAGAGTTGCACCTATTCCTAACCCAGCCAGTAGAACTGTAATGGTTAATTTACAGTGATGTTAGAGTAGGTTGAAAGTTTTCACTAAAGCTATTTTATGTTGGCAAATTTAATGACGACAGATTATTTGAGTAGATAATAAAAAAAAAAAATGTTATTTGAATAAATAACAATAATATAATGGTAACAATAACAATTGAAAAGAAACAAAACACCATAGCAAAGCAATGCTTTGTTTTTGACATATTATGCACGAAAAGTTTTGCTTTATTTAAAAAACAGCTGCTATTTGAAATACACAATAAAAGGATCCAAGGAAGGATCCAACTGTCAACAACACATTTGGATTTAAACATTTTGGGCAAACTAATTATTTTCAGAATTTAATTTTGCACAATGCTTGGATTATTTTTTGGGTTTGTCCCCACTTAATTTAATATGAATATTTAATATGATCTCTTATATGTCAAAATTTTTCAATCCTGACATTTTTAATGGAATGGAAAATCCATTTGACAATCGACTTTAATTTGTATGCTTTTGAATTGTTGTATCAGCTTTTGGCTTCTTGTTCATAATGTCACTTAGTGGTGGCACTCTTCGTTCTTGAAAGAACACCTATTACAAATACACAATACTTCTAAAATACCAAAGGGTAGGGAGGCACCATCTGTGTTCCCCTACACAAGCCATCTGCAGAAATAAGATACAGGGAAGAAGCAAAACACCAACTAGAAGGCTTCTCCATGGCAAGCTCTTGTCCGTTTGCACTTGCTCTGCTCACTTCTTGAGTAGCATCTGCCGACAGAAGTCAGCCTCCTAGGAAATTACTATCAGTGTCAGGCTCGCTAACATCAAACCTGTACAATACAGATTAAGAGCCTGATGCAATTTCATCTTGAAAATGACTAAGTCAGGACTTGGAGTGATTGCTCTGGAAAGCAGAGGTTCAGCTAAAACTAGCTACAGTTGCCAGTAATGTATTGATTTAGTATGCCAGCTATAGCATCGATTATCTTCTGTCTGATTCAGCCCTCTGATTTCTGTCTACTAGAAGTGCAGAAAAGCCTCTCTCGTGAAAAAGACTTTGGCTCTTCTGCATCCTCCCACCAAATAAGCCCCCTACAATTTTAAGGAATGCTTCACCATAGTGAGAGCCACTTCAAACAACTGGAGCTTAATGTTTCTGAAATAAGGTTTCCAGCAAGGCTTGCATATATTAATAAGGTCAATTGAGGGCACACCTGCAAATGCAAGGGTATTGACTACAGGCAAGTTAACCTCTCTGGGCATGATCTAACCCATCTAATCCACTGCCCTTTTCCCCCTTAGTAATAAGGCAGCTGGACTCCTAAAGGAATTTGTTTTAATTTCTTTTGCATTATAGACTTTCACCTCCTGATGTTACTATATGTTAGATTTGCTAAACATGAGCATAGTAGTTAGATCACTTTTAAAAGCTAATTGTATTTCTTGTGCTAATGAATTATTTATAGTATAATCATATAAATCCACTCTCCACATTGATGTTTTATTTTGCATACTAATCTGAACATTTTGCATTTTCCAGGTTTTGATCTACAGATGATCTTTGATATTGACCTATTCATGAATATAGGGTTTATGTTGCCCTCAGTGTTCTGTTTTTTTTCAAATGCAGCCAAACTGCATACATTTCATTAATATATGAGACAGGCTTTGTCTCCTGACTTCTTCTCTAACAAACCCTCCACTTGTTACTTATCAAAGACCTCCAAGAAATTTTCTAAGAACTGATGTAGATATTTCTGTAGGCTAGCTATGATGCCTGTATACCCAGATTTCATACCCTAAGTCCTTCTCTGCAGTTTTCTCTACTAATTTCAGTTGCTCCTTTTGCTTCAAGAGCAAGAGCAATGTACCCAGAAGTCCCAGGAAAATAACAGGAAGGGAAGGATGTTACCTTGATGTAAAGAACAAAACATTGGCAGTTGTATAATGCTAGGGGCATATTGAACATCATCGTATGATTGAGGCAATGCATGTAATCATTATGTCCAAGATCTGGTCCCTCCTTTGCCAGAAATAGTTTATGTTTTCAAGGTTCTCACTACCTTCAATCAGCACAATGGTTTAAAATGCAAATGGTGAACAATCTCTGTTGTTTAATTATATTTTTTTAAGATTTAGTATTGTATGAGAGAGAGTTAAAGTTACCTTGAAAATGAAAGAGGGAAGCAATTCTGTGGAAATTTGGCAAGTAAGAATTTTTTTGCAGCACTTTTATTACAAACCTCAGTCATAGCAAGCTTTGTTCACATCCATGTGGATTCCTACTAGAACTCCTTAATATTATCAAGCTGGTGGTTAAAAAAGTACTCAAAAAATTGCACCATAGCCCATACATTTGCATCATGACCTCATACCTCAGTGAAAGAGCAGTATTTCTCAGTAATATAGGAATAAGACTTTTTAATAAGAAAAATTAATCTCGGAGAATAGTGAGACTGTAGTCCACTGGGGTCTTACTGAAGCAAGGAGATTTCCTAAAGGAAATTTTCTGTCAGCCTGAGAAGCTGAGATGTATATTGTCAATGAGATGGAGAAACAGAAGGTGAGCTTTCCCTGAAGCAACCTGTGAAATCCTGACCTGGTGTTGTTGACAGCAGGCTGTTACTGACTTCTGAAAATGAAAACCTGACTCTGTACAGGATGACAGCTTTGCTTCTTATGAAAGCATTATTAGTCCAGAAGGAACAAATTTTTAGGTGAGTGGAAAGATTTGACAAGCTTTCAGACCAGTCATTTCAGATCTGACCATTCTCATGTTCAGCACTGAAGTCTCCTGCCCCTCAGAAACATCAGGAAAGATTGTGCAGAGGTAGAAAATCACTGCCACACAGCTGGCTAGGTGAACAGTATCTGATGCAACTTCTGCTAACGTGCACAGATTTTATGATCATGCCTGTAACCAGGGGGCTGAGGGGAAATGTTAATTAATCTGAAGGAAAAAAATATCGCCGGAGGCCAGCTGCTGTCTGAATTGATAGAGTAGCTGCAATTTCCAAACTGTAGATCCGGCAAGACTACTCTTCACAGTTTTATCTCCCAGGTGCCTCAGGAGTACTTTAACTGTGATCAGGGAAAAGTTCAATTCCAATAATAACTTTCTCGGTTAAGAGGTTGGCTACAGTAAGGGTCTCTCTGCAATGTGGTTGTAAACTGGCTTGGGACGTAGGCTTTACCTCAGTGGTGCTATGAACTGTGTGCTATTATTAGCAAATACCCTATGAATTTATATCAGGGTTTGGAATTCAGTCGCAAACCCTTCCTCCTATTCATCACCACCAGAAATAACAGGTGTTACAGAGAAAAGAGAGATGCAGTAATGCTAATAAGGCTGCACCTCGGTAATGTAGATGTCTGTTTTCATTAAAGAACTTCCTCTGAAGAAGGTGATGCCTGAGAAGAAAAGAGCCTAGCTTGACTTTCAGGTCCCTCAGGAGTACTGCCGAAGAGATATATCTTGTCAGTGAAGTCTGTCATCATCCAGACTGTAAATATAGTTGTTTGATTGCAGGTTGGAGCATTTTCTTTCAGCAAGGAGTTCAGTTCTAATTCCTAAACTTTTTGTTGTTAATTCTGCCCTTTGAGCAGTTGTGTCATACGCAGAACTAAACAATTGACTCACTATTTTAATAATACAGCCTCTCTAATCACTGAAACAAACGAACCAAAGTAACTTTGGATTTAATTTTGATCCTTATCTTTTGGCTTGCTTAAACTTTCTAATCCTGTGCCTTTCCAACATCAACAGCTCTATGCCTAAAGGAACTAAAATTCATAGACATATCTGGATTGGAGGAGCTTATCTCCTTAAAAATAATACCTGTCATATTAGTAAGCCTAAAGTTACATATACTTAGATAAGTATACGTTTTATAGACAAATTTTAAAACATTTGAAAATTAATCAAATAATGTCTTTTTCTGATAATTTATCCGCTAATCTTATATGATGAACTATTGGAAAGAGCTAAATATGTGGTAATTAGTCTAATATGTACTCTAATATTCCATTATTATTTTAATATGTGACAAGGGTTGGATGTTAAATTTTCTTCCAGCATTTCAGAAGGGCTTGTTTATAGGATTTACAGAAGGAGAACGAAGGGCCATGCAATCAATGGCTTTGTAGCTAAGAGAAAGTCACCATGAGGTCACTGTTCGACAGATAAATGATGAATTTTTAAGGGTGATGCTTTATTCTGTAACCTTTTGACTTTTAGAATTGCCCTTGTAACAGACAGCCATGAGCTTCAGCAAATAAGTGAAATGTGAAAAACAGAAAACAAGGCTTATTATTTGACCTACTTGTTAAGAAAAGCTTCTTTTGTGTGCAGACTGAGCCTAAGTAAATCCTTGAATTGAAAATGTTGTTTTCTAACTAGCATCAGAAAATAAAGCTCGCATCATGTTAAACTCATCCTAATGACTCGGATTCTTCATGTTCGTGTAAAAGATGCACAGATTGACCAGGACCATGAGGTAATGTACAATAAATAGAGAATGATGTTAGAGAAGAGATCTTGCTGACAGAAATAATGTGATTCAGCCTCTAATGACTCAGGGTTTTAAGAAGTATTTTGGAGTAGACTTCAATTTACAATTCTCCTTTCAATTGCACTTGCTTATCATTAAACCCTCCCAGCTGAAAGCCTCTCTTTTACACCTCAGAAAAGGATAGCATCTTGCCAGGAAGAAATGCGGATAATGTTTTGCTCAGAGTGATAAATATTCACACACATATAATAAAGCCCCAAATGCCGGAGATGGCCTCTCTTTTGTAGTGCCTCAAGCAGCCCTAGGCCACCCAAGGTGACGGCCAGCCCCTCCTCCTATAGTCCTGTACCCCTCACATCCCTGGAACCGGGCTCCGTCTGGCTATTTCTTTTGGCATTTGTAAACTTTGGTCCTTTTCAAAAACAGTCCTTGCTTTCAGTGTGTCCTCATTTTCTCCTGCCCAAATCTGTGGATTACTCCACCTTGAGTCTCTCTTCTAGAAACGAGGAAGGTTGATGGCTACTAGGGAGGCTAATGGGGCTTGTCTTCAGTTCTCCCAGTCTCAGCACGTGTATTCCCAGTGCAGGCCTGTGTCCTGTCTAGCCTCTCAGCCTTGTCTTCCACACCGGTGTCATGCACATCTCTGAGAGAGAAAATAGGAACTCCTAGTGATTTCACTTGGTATTTTTTGTGTCCAGTATTTTCAGTGTCCTGTATTTTCAAAAGTCAGTCATCGCATAGAGAAAGAAAGCAGGGAACCAAGATCTCCCTAAAGGCTGAGCAGCAATGGGGAAGAGAAGACTGAAATGGAACATTTCTGTTCTGCAAAGCAATTCTGATATTTAAAAATTTTTTATCCATTGCTGGAAAATGAACTACACATACTGAACTCTCCTGCAGAAAATGTATTTTCACCCCCTACAAATAATTAAGAAAAACTAAAGTATATGTTTCCTAACTAGCTAAGTAAGTATTTCCTAACATTTATTTTTATTGCATCTTAGTGAGCTGCTTCTAGAAGACCAAAAGCCTTCCAAGTTTAAGCTGAGCCTTGTCATTCTTATAGATGTTAGCTAGACTTCTCCAAGCTTCTGGAAAAGTGGAGAATTGAGATATTGAAAAACTTCTGCTACAGTCTGGGTTTCTGGGCTCCCATTCATGCTGCAGGAACCTTAAAACTTTGTGGCCTGTGAAGTCTGTGGCAGTCCATACAGAGGGACCACCCCAGAAATCTTGACCCTAGAAACCTGGATTCCTTAGGAGCCTGTAGGCAGAAAGCAAAGCGGTTTCCAGTGGCCACCATTTTTTAGCAGAGGTTCTTCTAAATTCATATATTTCTGCAAAACATTTTGCTATTGACAATTTTACATACTTAATAGAAAGGGAAACCAAGCTGATTTTGTTTGGGAACTCCCAGACATCTTTATACATTGCCTGGCTCAGGGTGGAAAACTGCAAAATCCAAGATCAGTTTTTAAAATCTTGTTCATGATAATAATGCCTCAGTTTCCCTATCTGTAAATTATGAATAAATTGTCTTAGATGAACATTGCACCTCTCAATCTCATTAATATGTGAGGAGCACTTGAGAGTCAGTAGATGTGCAAAGAAAATCTCTTCTCATGCCTGCGATGATAGGAGATCCGTTGTTTGTGATGCTCTGTGAATCTCCAAACCTCACTTGTCTGACTTAAGACTGTAGTTGGGCTCCTTTGATGTTTTAGGGAGGTAGCTTAAACTCCCCAAAGTAGAAAATCAAGTTGAAACTTATTTCTTTCATGTGGTGTCTTATGAATAGGTGCTGTGGGTGTTACATTCAAGTATACGAGGCTTGTACTTTTGGAAAATACCTTTAACACAGTCTGTGTGGGCGAGAATGATTTCACTGCAATCTTTGATTCTCTTTCTCTCAACCAATTATGGTCTTCTAAGATGGGACTGTGTCAATGGGCATTTGTGAAAGTTGCGAAAGTTAATGTTCTGTGCTCAAGAGGGATGTGATTCCTTCTCTTCTGTCCTCAAGGGTTAAGTGGTTACTCAGGTAACCCAGATTCTACAGAAAAAGCCCTCAATTACAATCAATTTTGCCTCTGTCAAAAAGTAAAATTTGCTAATCTGTCAGCTGTGTTGATTCAAAAATCATATACGATTCACTCCTAAACAGTGCGAAGACAAAGAATGGGAAAAAGCAGCACTCCTGTAATTAATACTTCTAGTTACCAAATTCTCTGCAAATTCTCCAACATGCTGATTTCTTTAAATGTGATAGGAACAAGCTCTTCCTCTCTGCCTGTCTGTATCTTCAGGTGGTAAATGCCAAAGAAAGGTTGCACCTTTTTCTTTTCTACAAGCTCAGCTTCCTCTCAGTCCCTTCTGATGGAGGTCTTTCGGCAAGATGATATATAAATATTTATTGCTCTGCCATAGAAAAGAGTTTATTTCCCTTCCCAGGGGCATTGGCCCCATGAAACATTACGAATTCTGAATATTTTACTGCACAGCAACTCCACTACCAGTTCCACTTCTCTTCGTTATACAGCAGCTGAACATTACTTTCCCCCTCAGGGATGCTGAAGTTTTCTCATACTTTCCTAGGGCATGTTGTTGTGGAGTCACACAAACTTTTTTTTCACTAACTAGAGGAGATAAACATCAAAGTGCCAACAGACTAAATGCCAAATATCTAAATTTGACCAAAGTTAGCAAACCACCTTAAAAATCTATTGTAACGAAGGCTGGAGGTATGTAGAGCTCTGTTTCACTGTGCAGTCAACCAAGTCAAGCAGACTTACAACAGAGAGACTTTTGCTTCAAAAACCAAAGGCTACTTACTCACTAACGAAGAACTTTCATATAGCTGTTGGAGCCTTTGAGACTATTGCATGGCTCCAATTTCTTCTGGGTAGGAGGCAGTGGTGCTACACTCACCTTCGCAAGCTTGAGACAGTTTTACTGCAAGGAGAGCAAGGAATGCTGTAGTCCTTGCTGCAGACTTGCTCAGAATCTATGGCTTTAAATAAACTCGGCGGGCCACTGTTTTCTGGCATGCCTCATAAATCTGCCTATATAAGTCTCAGTACATTCTGCCATCTATTACTCATGTCCATATTAGAGATAAAGTAATTTTCTTTGAACTTCCACTGCTGCCAAAAAGCAGCACATCATAATGCAGAACAAATACTTCTTCATGTTATATCCCCTTTATTTTTGTGTTCGACCCTTGCATTTTGTGGTGGAAAAAAGTTTGCAACTTTTTCTTTTGTTTTCGGGATGGCTTCTGCAAAATTTTTGAATCCAGGTGAAAAGGGAAGAAATTGACTTTGTAACACTTCTTGAAGTGAGCAATATCTTTAGAATAATGTTTTGGAACAATTCTTGCTCTTTTTTTATATACCCTGGAGCAAATGTGTAGCCGATTAAAATCAATTAGCTGTATTTGTGGGTGAATTAAAAACACTTGGTTGCTTATACAAGCTGTAAATGAGGCTTTGCATCTTTGATACAAAAACTGTACTTCTCTAGAGACTTTGGAATAACCTTCCCATGAAAGGTCTTGTCTGCTTAATTTCAGTTTCCTTTATTCCTCGCAGTTTGAGGACACCTCTCCTTTTCTCTAAGTCCAGTAGCCTCCAGACAGAGGCTGCAGATGGACATAAGAAAAGCAAGCAGTGTTGTTTAGGTACTGCAAATTTAATCTGTTCAATTTTGGGATCCATTTTAGACAACTAGGCAAAGCTTCAGACATTTTCCTTGCTTGGGCCAGTGTGCTTTCTCTAATTAAAGAGGCAGGTTAAGTTATCTTCTCATTGCAGCAATTAACACTTGCAGTGACTGCCAGACAATTTTGTAATGATTCAGGAAGAGCATCCAACTTCAGAGAAAGCTGTAGTGTTCAACTACTTCTTTGTCAGAGATGAAAGTTCACATTTCACCTAGGAGCAAGCTGCTCCAGAGCGCCATTAGACCATCCTTGCACATAGTGCATAGTGTGCTATGTATTAATGTTCTTGCTATAAATAAAATATTAAGTTTATCCCATACATCTGATTTTCACATCTAAGTATACCCTATACAGCCTTGGGCATGTAGACAGAAAGCATCATAGCAAAGACAGACAATAGACTACTCCACTTAATTCCCTGTAAACGAATCTTTCCTGTAGCAGTTTGCTGCAGTGAAATTCATTCATTTGGCTGCCCTATAAACACCGAGACTGCGTGTCGCAAAGCTAATGAATAGTTTCAGGCACTTATTTACAGAACCTAACTGAAAAAACAAACAAACAAACAAACAGACAAAAACCAAAAAAATGTTTGTACCATTGTTTTGTTGTATTTGAATGCTAGACGGCTCCCTGTCTCCTGTAGTCTCAGGAGTGACTCTTAGCGTCAAGTAATAGAAGCAGAGGCGCGTTGCTTCGACAACCTGGCATGCACATGGTTGACAATCCACTTGGTGTTCCATGTTACTTTTCCTTTCAAGAGATTTTGAAGGGAATAATTTCAGATACAGATAACAGTTGTCTTGCTTCTCCATGAATTACCTTTTTTAGCTTTTACCTTTACTCGTATATCAGAGTACACTTTACCTCAAGTGCTTCACCTTTGAGCAGAGGTGTGAACCATAATTAGGTGTATGTGGCAGTAGCCTGCAATTAAGCTATGTTTGCACATTGAATTTCCAAAAATGCAAATATATAGCATGATTTTTATACCAGCACAATAGGCTGCATCACTTTTTTTCATTTGTTTCAATGTGGCTTAAGACTACCAGGAATCAGCCTGAACTAAATAAAGTTAAACAAATTTTAAACTTAAGTAAGTGTTTACATACATACTTGTATTGGTTTATCTGGATTGTTTAAAGCTCTTGCAACTCTCCATCATGGTCAAGGCTTCTGTTAATCCTGTACAATCCCCACTGAACTCTGTAGACAAAAGCGAGAGCAGAATGTGGCCTGTGACATTGTATTGGCAAAAACATCTATTTGAGAAAAGGAATGTTTCAAATAAATTCTACTGAAACTGAAACAAGTCATCTTTTAGTAGACGCTGTTCTGGAAAACATTAGCCCTCAAAGTGGCGAGTAAGTAAAGACAGGATTGTAATGGAATCATAACAAATGCTGCTGCAACTTGCCAAAATATATAGCATTTAATAATATGAAGTGACAGCAATCTTGAAATTCTAATGCTTTAAAGCCATCCACATTCAGAAACAGGCTGAAAAAGAATAGCGTGAATTGATACGATTCATGTAAAATTCTACTGGTCTGCCTGGAAAGAGTATCCTGTTAAATGAAATATCATTAAAAGCCCCCAGCTAAGAAGAAGCCAAGTGATACCCAATGTCTAGCCATGCTTTAAAAACACATCCTCTACTTAGAATGGAAGTCAACAAACATCGTTAATTCATGAGTGTTTCACTGCATATTCCTTAATAGCTAGATTGTGTCCCTAATGCAAACAGCCGAGGGCATACGGAAAAGCAGCAGTAGTCAAGGCAGACAAACAAAATATGGATTAAAGTTTTAGCAAGTGGGCTAGAAAGAGCATAGGTCTCAGCCCAGCTAGATTCCAAAGACAGTAGTAAGACACTTTAATTACATGATTGATGTGGGCTTCAAAAGAAAGCACTGAATCCACAATGACCCCAAGGTCACAAGCATTATCTGAAGGATAAAAGAACTACCACAAATGGAAACTACCACAGATGACACCTGAGACCTCTGCGCCAGTGAACTAATCAATAGCAACTCAGTTTTGTCTGTGTTAAGTTTAACAAAATTTGAAGTTACCCGTGATTAAATATCACAGAGGCAATTACACAAAACATCAAACTTCTTTGTAGGCTCTGCAGGGACTGAGAGGATATCCGAATATCGTCTGCATACAAATGACACAGCAAACAGGGTGGCTGAATAATGTTAACTAAGGGAAGTGTATAAATAGAAATCAAAATTGAAACCATAAGAGAATCACAGCCTTCCTAAAGAACAAATTCCCTCCAGCAGAAGTGAATTTTGCCAATACGTTTAAAACAGCAAAGACAAACTAGTCCAAGCTCCCAAATGGAATTAAAGAAAGGCCTGATAAATAGTCACTGGAAAGTCAACATCTAGTAAAATATATGAGCTGTTAAGTAATTTAAATATTTTATTCACCTTCATTAATACTTCTGGAAGCAGGAAGTCCCAGTGAAGTCAGTGACCGTATTTCATTTAAAAGGAATAGCTTAAGCGATGTAGATGTATTAGCGATGTGCTCGGCCTTTCTCCGTAGACATCAGTAGTGTAGTTGAATTGCAATAATGCACTAATATGGGAAGACAATTCCCGATCAATGATATTGTCTCTTGAAAGGCAGTGCTGCAATGACTTTCAACATCTCATCTACCTTTGGAGATAGAAAAAGGCCAGGCACAGACAGAAGTGTAGTTAGCTCATTGTTAAAGATGTGAGAGTAACTTTGTGTGTATATTCAAGCCAGATGGAAACTCGACAGGCAAAACATCAGGACAGGAGTAAGAGGAACAAGCAAAGGTCCACGAGTGGGAGAATTTCCAGACAAACTGCAGCAATGGCCAAAAAAATCTAGGCCATCTCCAAAAATTAACATGGGAATTAAGAATGATTTATGACTGCAAAACTGATATTAATTAAAGCAAGTACCCTTATCACTCAGATTTGATGCTATTAGAGCTCACTGGAAAGCGCATACGAATTCCCCAGAAAAGGACTTTATCTCACCTATGGGTTGGTTTTTTTCATATCATGTTTGCATTTCTTGACCATGTTAGGGCAGGACCTGAGCCAAAAGCAGTCACAATGGAATATGGATAGAGAATGAAAACTTAACTAAATCCTAGAGGGACTGCAAGGAAGGACAGTAGCAGAGTTCAACAGAAAGCAATGTCAGAGACTACAGCTTAAAATGCTCTCTGAAGTAAAAAATTCAGAATATCAGCTACCTAAATAGAAACTTGCATATAAAGGTTTGCTAGGGTTTTTTATGTTAGCTGTTTTGTTTGTTTTTTTAAAGAGATCTAACTGATCCCAAATACCAAATGTTATTTTTTTTTTTGAAGAGATCTAACTGATCCCAAATACCAAATAAAGAGAAAATAAATGCAAAGACAATTGTTCCCAAAAATAATTTCTTGGTTTCTAATGAACTGAGACAGGGAAGAGGGATCAACCATGGACCATATGTTTCCTCCACCACCTTGATTTAGTGGTAAAAATTGACCTTTGCTCTTCAGTTCAAAAGTCCAGGCCTTCTGTGAGCTTACACAATCAGATGTCAGCTGTAAGGGAATAATGTAATGAAACTCAGGTGTGGATTTAGCAGGACGGCCAAGGGGGACATGACCTCCTTCTCTCCCGCCCTGTTCCCCTCTCTCCACTGCTCCACTTTATGCCTGCTGCCGGCCGGTGCTCTGAGACTCGTCTCCATGCAAGCACCAGGAATGGGGACATGTGCTATGGGGTCCCTGCGGTCCTGCTACGAGTCCCGTAAGGAGGCAAGAGTGGCCCAGACTTTGCGGCGGGGGCGGTGA
>NW_009635119.1:33400-39396 GCF_000690535.1 Cariama cristata
AGGGCTTAGCTCTCATGTTTAGATCAGGTAGTGTCTGCCCTTGAAACAGTGCTATCAGCTCCTGCTGCCTGTGAGGTTCAGGACTGAGGTTAGGTGCAGGAATGGGCTCAGAGAGCCTGGTGGGACTCAGAAATACTTCCCAGCTCCAGGCACGCATGGTAGTCATGTTCCAAGTATTGGGGAGGAAATGTTAAGTGTTTGCTTCCCATCTCTGCCCCTATGGCCTGATGCCCATACAAAGAAAACTCCAGAAGTTGCCCAGGCTCAGCTTGCGCAGGTCAGGTCCCAGATCTGGACAATCGATGTTCGTAGAGATTCAGTCATGGTGGGCTAAAACGTCAGGGTGTGATCCCACTTCAGTAACATAAAAAGGAATAGAAACAATAAGTAACTCGACCAAAAATTATCTACATTTTGCACGTAAAATGGAATGGTTTGAACAGTAAAGACTGAGAGAAACCCACTTTGCATCCCTCCAGTTAGAAACTCCTGCACCGAAGAAGAAGATCCTAGTTCTACTACCTGCTTGCAAAAGAATCTAAACCTGCATCATCTGGTCTAGAGACTGGAGAACAGCCTAACTACATGTGTATGTGGTTGGAAATATGTCCTTATTATAACTATTGTAACTAGCTACAAAGATCACCACTGCTTCCTCCAGTTTTTTATAGAATTCTCCCTTTGTTTCTGGTTTTGTGTTTGGGGTTTGTTTTTTTTTTTGTAACAGGATCATCAATGCAATTATAATATTTTAATCTGAGTTTTCAAAAAAGGTATAATTTGACTGGAAGTGAGTAATTTTAGACCTACAAAAAACTTAAGAGGAAAATTACCATGAAGCAAACAAAACCTGTCAACAATCCAGACAGCTCTGAGCACAAGCAACAAAAAAGAAGTTCACCTGTCCACCTTGGCAGGGATTTTCTTAACTCCTTTGATTTTCTTAACTCTTGAGAAAAATGAGTCCCTTGTTCAAGTCCCCTGCTGGCTATGTGACATAGAAAAATACCTCTTCAAAAAGCTTTGCCAGGTGACCAAGTCTTTCATAACATCTCAGGCTTTCTACAAAACATAACATGTAAAGCAGAGGTCAGTATTTCACATTGTCTCCTTACCACCGGTATTACAAGGACAAAATCCGTCATGGACCCAGAATGACCTTCTCGCTAGTCCTACTTGCTGTTGCCCTACTTTATGGTTAAACATTATTTAGATCAGAAATAAGACATACAAATACTTGTATTCATACAACACTTGAAATTTTTTGCGCACCATTTTCACTTCTCTAATTTTGGAATTTCCAGACATTTGGGCTTCAGAAAGTTAAGAATAAAGCTGTTCTGTTTTGTAAATCTGGGAGAAATAGTCTCTTGCTTGTTTTCAGCAATATTAATATACCTATACCCCTATTAATAGTCTACATGTGTATCTTTGATCCTATGGTCAGGGTTGGTGAGTTGATTACTCTTCAAAAAGGTTGATTTGGACCAGTTCTTATTTCTCTTTTTTCTAGGTTTTCATATTTATGGGAACAAATCCTCATAAGAGATTCCTTAAAAAACTGGATTGCTTGAGCAGAAGTCATACAGGTGACCTCTGCCAGGTCTAGCTGCAGTGGTCTGAGGCACAGCAGCCCAGCTGTACCTCCAGCCTGCAGACGACTTATCACTTATAGCAAAGGATGCAAAAGCAAATATTTGAAAGTTCTCCATTGGCAGCAGTTCACAGTCCAACACACAGGAGGCAAGCGGCGTTGAGCATTGACAGCTAAATAACAGCGATGGTTCCCCTAAGCCATACAGTCAGTTTTAGGTTTTCTATTACCGTATCAAAAATACCATAAAAGAATGGACTTACCTAGTACAAACTGATCCCAGCAGGACTGGTGTGCTGAAAAGACATTGGCATGCTACCTTTCTCTGTCGGCATGGCCACAACAAAGTCACAAGATTTTTCACCCCTCCATCCTTACCCATTTTTCACCCAAAGTTCTTGCCTAGCCTCCAATGCAGGCACCGGAGCCCTGTAGCATCTCTTTCTTTTTGGACACTGCCATCAGACCTTGGCCATTATGTCTACATGCAGCAATTTCCAGCAGATGCCATTGCAGTCTAGCCAGAACCAAGCCCCAGGCCAAAACCAGCTGTACTGTACGCCTATACACATCGGCTCTGCTGGGAAAAGCTTAACATTTCCCTTCCTTGCCTTGGAGAAGATCTTGCAGAACACACCTGTGTGCACTGCAACTCTTTTTTAGGTCCGTTCTTCCCATTTTCTACCTCTTGCCTCCCGTCTTCTCTATGTGGTCCACAGTGAAGAGAAAGCTGATGCCAAGCCTCGATGCAGCCGCATCATTTCCCTGGTCCTGCCAGGCATGGATACAGGCTGTTGCTGCTATTTCTGTTGCTCAAAGGAGAGGCAAAAATAGCGCATAGTACTTGTAATGCCAAGATTCCCGGGGCATTTTGGCCTGTCAGTGGCATGGTACTTTTTATGAAGCTATTTCCTGGGTCACCAGTTGACCTTGGAAATGGAAAGCTGGCCCTGTCTAAGTGAACTGCCCCAAAATATTCCTCCCGTGAGGCAGGGCTGGTGTCCTGGTATGCACAGGGCAGAGAAGCAGGGAGCTGTCTAGGATACCAGTGACACGTGCTGGCAGAAAATCACCACTGCATGCTTTTGCTAATTTGGCTATGCCTCAGATTGATTCCTAATCTGATTTATATCTGCCTTGCCTGATGATCCAGCAGGTTAAGGCTCCGATACTAGTATCATGGAGCCATGCCTGGTAAGAGCTGCTGCAAGAGCTTCCAGGGGTTTCTCCTCCCAGCAGAACTGACCCCCTGACTTTTAGAGGCTTTCAGTAATTTTTTCATTAGTGTAATATGTGTACTAGGCTGCTATTCTTTCTTCGAGTAACAGTTATCTTTCACAGGACTATTACAGAGAAACTGGTATCCTCCCTAGTAGTTAGGTTAGTTAATACTCTCCATCATAAAGGAGTCTTGTGATTTTTCCATTACAAATCTCTCACAGCTTCACTGTTTGCTGTAAGGCTTTGATATACCACAAAAGAAACACTCTCAAGCTTCAGAAGTGTCTTTTTTGTCCAAAACTCCCCTCTGCTACAGCTGAGCAAAAACTATTAAAGAAGTTAAGCCAATTTTCTTTTCTTGCGCATGTACAGCACATATACAAATTATAATTACTTTCAACCTTACCTTAAAATATTCCTAAGAAATAACACATCCAAATTATATAATTTCACTATAATTAAAATTGAAGCTGCAAAGTAAAGTACTCAAAAGTTGGAAAAAGACATGATCAAGGTTGTCTGTGCAATCATAGTTTGCCTCTAGTGTAGATGCATTCTGGTACTATTTGAAAAAAGCTGTTTAAAATTGTTGATCTTTATTCTGACAGCAGGATCCCCTGCACCGGGTAGCTCACAGGTCAAAACAGAATTTGCTTGGGAAATTGTGATTCTATCATCTCATAATCTTCGAGTCTGGTTTTGTAGGAATGGGGAAGGTGGAAGGACATAGATGAAGAGAAGTAGGCTTTGAATTTGTGTTTGCTTGTTTTATACGTAATATTAATTGCTCCGCTGGGGGATAGAATAATATTGCTTTCAAACATGTCAGTGCTATGGACCAACAGGTTCCAATCTCAGCCATACTGACTTGTCTGCCCACAGGCTGTAACCTCTCTCTTGACAGCTGCATACCCAGCCTTTAGGCAAAATTTTCAACCAAAAAAACCTGCAAATTCTAACCCCCTAGCCCTGTTTTCCACTGATCTTAGAAACCACATAACATTTCATAGAAATTCTCCTGTGATCATTGGCCAAAGCATATCATCTTTATTCAATATCTTTCTACCACTGACTACACGTATCGGTTATTTTAATTTAAAAGATTTGTATGCACCTACCATCATGGTATTTGGATGCATGACAGTACTATTCTCAGCTAGAAAAGAATCCAAATAGGACCAAAGGGAATATGATGGAGCAGCCAAGACAAATTTCTATGTTTTAAATTTGTTACATTTGTAGATTTTTTTGTTAGGGTGATGGCCTTTTAAGCCAGGTTTGCTGGCAAAATGCACGATAGCCATACAAATTGTAAAGCCTGGCAAAAGTGCTTCCAAATTAAAGAGTTTGAAATCAACAGAAAAGAAATGTAGATCACATTCAGATCCTTAAAACAGCTGTAGTCGCAGAAGCAAACCTGAGCATACCTTAAGTCATAAGTCTTTCATTTCTCATTACACATTAAGGACTATGATTGCTTATGAGAAAATAATGGTGTACGGGATGCATTCTGAATGGCTTGGATACATTACACCCACCAAGCCAACGTGAGAAGCAAATGCAGGCCTCGCCATGTTTTTAGAATACAAAAACCGGGTACCTCTGTGTTGACAGTTTCAGGCGTATGAAAATTACCCCAGTAATGACAGCTTTTCAAAAAAACATAATAACAATAATAATACTAAGGAATGTCTGCAGCCGCTAACTTGGGACCTGACAGCAACACGTGCGTGTTTCTCAAAGTGAAACATTTGGACTTCCTGCACTCAAATGGATATGCTTGTGCCATGAATTTGAGGCACCCAAGGGCTCTGATTCCCACGACCTACTAACGGTCATGCAAAGCAAAGAACTTATACAGCACCACAAACTCCTGTCTTCATACTTCCCCCCTGACAGCTGGGCCAGAGAGTTAGAACTCTTGTGCTGCTTACAGGGCTTTTCATGCAGGAGTTATTCTCAAGGGGCTGTTTCCAGAAAGTTTAAGATCTTTTTAGATGGAAGAGTGGTTGAAAAAAAAAAAGCTTTAGCATAATTGAGAATCAGGTTTGTTGTGTACCTTGCAGAATACTAAGACACCAAAGTATTTAAGAATTAAAGGTAGGAACAAATTTGTGTATTAAATTTTGAGCATGGCTATGTTCCAGGAATGAAAAATATTATCAGAGTGAAAATAAAGCGATGACCAATTAATAAAAAAAAAGACAGGGATGTCTCAGAAATTGTTGGCCAAATGCAATGTATTAAGGATGGCTTCATTATGAAAGATGACATGCGAGAATGTTGAGAAAATTTGCTCGTTAGTCCAAACAGGAAAATCTTTAGTGTTCTATAATCGATGTTGAATGTTACTTAGCATTTAAACCTCTTCACCTGGGTTTCCAACAGGCACCAAGACAGTTTAATACTAACCACATCAATTGGTTTCAGCTACTGCTCTATAACCAAAAAAACAGAACTAATGCTGATGTTGTAACTTATTTTGCTATTTCTATGGGTATGAAAAAGGATTCTCTTAGGTTTATACGCCAAAAAGACAGGCGAAAATTTACTCTATGATGCAAACAGCTTATGGCAAGTATCTGACAACGGATAATGTATAGAAGCAAGAGAGAACAAGGAAATAATGCTAAGCAATGGTCATAGCATATTAATAATCTAATGACTATCAGGGTAACATTAATGGCAAGAAAGAGCTTAGATACGGACACGAAGTACAACAGTGGATATTAAACAGACAAGAGTTATAGAAGTAGCGTGGCTGGATTTAGGAAATATTGGCTCCAGTACTTATGAATTCCTAACAAAGTATCTCATGTTGGCATGAAGTGCAATCATACGGAGACAAATCTGGCAGAAGAAACATTAAGTGGTAAATAACTATAGTCATAAAGATTCTGAGCAAAGGACATGCCAGTTTTGATCAGCTAGATCAACTTGGCCTACTGGTAATGAAGAAAAAGTCAGAAGCACAACCCTCCAATTCATGCAAGACCATTCTTGAGGCTGAAGAGTTTGGCTTTCCATCCTGTACACAGACGCATCTGAGGGGGTCTGACATCAGCTGGGACCCTGTGAAGCCGCATGCAGGAACCCTGCCGTCATTCTGGCAAGAAAAGGGCACTTGGTCAGCATTGCCTTTGAAAAGTCAGAAATGCACATCTACAAAATATCAGCAGGA
>NW_009635119.1:39427-53261 GCF_000690535.1 Cariama cristata
TTTTTGTGGCTGGGATTCTTGGAAAGCAATCTACTGAGAGAGAACTGGAAAGAACAATGCGGGGCAAAGATTTTTTCAGTATGTCTTCAATAGGCTCAAAGGTTTAAACAGTTGCTAACTAGAAGCTTATTCAAAATGCTAAATAAGCACACAGCAAGGTCCAGTTTTTGAGTACCATTTGTACACTACTGACTGACCTATTTTTTGATTCTGGCTGTATTAGGGCCAGCAACCACTCACACACGAGTGGATCTGAGTGCATCTCAGCCGCTCTGAACTTCCACTGAGTTTCACCACAGACTCCAATTAGCAGGTATGGGGCAAAGCAGCTCAGTGATAGGATCATCCACATGCAGCCTGCAAACCCAGACATGTAAGATTTACCCAAGGAAAAGGCCATTAATGGTGAATAGCCAACTCATTTCTCCCTCAAGTTGGACAAGGCCAGTTATGGAAGGCAAGAAAGAACTAAGGAGAGGCTGTGTAGCTAGATATATGTGTTTTAGTTTCACATGTTGGACCGATGCACTTCAAAGCTGTCTTTGAGTTGGGTGAAGTCCAGCCCAAAAAATCTCCAAAGTGTACCTTCTTGGTACGGGTACCCTGCATGAGTAGAGTCTCATGAAGTAGACCTAAACCTAGGACTTCCCTTTCCCAAATCTCCAGCCACATAAGCAATTTGAGTTTGCTTTAGCCTCTCTGTTGCTACATAGCACTTAGAGCTCCTAACACAAAGGCCTTTCAAAAGCGATTCTAGACTGATTATTCTTTCTTTCAGTACCATGAGAGACTGACAATAAATCTAGATAAAATAATGCAGGTCCTCTATGTATCCCCATGCCTCCATTTCCTCATTTTCCCAAGAACTCTTTAGGCTGAGGCCCAAATTTTCCAAGTTCTTTCCTTTCTTCTCTCCCTCTTGCATGTGGCTCTCCTCCAGCCTGTGGAATCTCCTCTCGTTCAGGAAACCAACTTCCTATTATTTCTTTTTCAACTCTCTAAAATGGCTTCTTAGACTTTCTTTGATGGCTGCCAGCCTCTTTGTCATATTGCTGGTTGACTTCTGATCAGTTTTGTCATTTAAACATAATTCCCTGGAAACTGATGCATAGACTAGTAGCAAGCTACCCTGAATTATTTTTATGGGCCAACACTTTTTACAGTAGTATTTCATACAAAATGGGCATCTTTGAGGGAGAAAAGATAGACGAAAGAGATGAAAGAACATGGGAATAGAGATGGAATAGAGAGTACCTGGTGAGAAGTAATAAGAGAGCAGGAAAAAAGAGAAAAAAATAGAGAATATTAATGCTCCTTTCCACTTATTGCATTGCTTTTTTTTATAGTTTATGTTCTTACATTGGTATTTTGGAGGACAATAGACCGGTGTGTTGTGATTAAGAGCACATTGAACTGAAGAATCAGCAGCATCCCCGCTAAGCTGCATCCCGTTGTGAAGGCATAAACATGATGATGACAGCGCATTGTACCATACCACAGCCTGGGGCATCTTCAAAGCTCCTGGGACCAGGAGAGGCTCTGTGTCAGAGTTCATGGGGCTACCAGCAGCGGGCTGTGACATATTTATTGTGAGGGGATTGACGTACATTCAACGTGAGTAACTTTTTGCTGCAGAATAGGCATGGTTGTGACTAGCCAGTGAAGCGGTGGATTCAGAGCACAGTCATATGAAAAGTGCTTCTGGAAAAGTGGGCAGAGGAGAATCAGAAGGGAGACTGCATTAATCAGTATTTCTGTTTGCACTGAGGGGAATCTAGGCTAAAAAGCCTAGTCCTCTGCACCACCTTCTTTGAGGCTACATATTCCTATTAATTACTAATTATTCAGGCTAATGAAGAGAACAAAGATATGCTTCCAAGTATGATTAGAAAATCAGTGCTTGGGAACTAACTCAATGGACCTGCAATGACTTCCTTGACTTCTTCCTAGGAAATTGGGTATCTCTTGTCACTTTTTTATGGTGTGCTTCTCAAGAATTTATGGGAGGTAAAATGGAATAAAATATTAACCTTATAGAGAAAAAATATTAGGGTTAAACAATCATATGAAAGATATGTATGAACTGTCTGCTTTTATATGGAAGCTTATTTCTAGAACATGTATTTATCTAGAGGTTTTAACCCCAATGCCTTTTATTTGCTATATGCATCCTAAATAATATTTACTTGTTCGTCCTCTAAATGCAAGAAAGTAACAGAAGAGCTAGGGAAAATAAACAGGAAACACATGACTTCGGGAAAGGTAGCTGCAACTTATACCATGTTTACTGTTTTTACCATATCCAATTACTACAGCCATTTTCTTTAGCCCTTAAGAGAGGTGCCCATGTTAGGGATTAACTGCTTGCCCAGTGTTTCTTCTGTAGTCAACATTTGCTATCTAGGGATTTCCAAAGAAGAACTGAAAAGCTGGACTAGCTACCTTTCTAAACCAATAAAAAAAATTTATACACACTGGTTTGGTTTCTAAATTTCTTCCGTGATATTTTGGATATGAAGTGATAGATTTTGATGTCTGGCCTTTCAAAGTAACTGCAGCAGAAGCCATTGACAGAAAAAACCCCTTGCAATGAAGTTTGCGGTTTTGCAAGTAGCGAGCGCTCTCAGCTTTCAGGCAGGCGTGTTCCATGTGTGGAGCTGAACGCCAAGATGGCCACAGCCTTTCCCAGGCTGGTAGCAGCTGGTGCAGCTCTGGCCAGAGAAAGGGAGCAGAGGGAATTCTTACTCATCACGTTGTTTGATCTGATGCCCATGAAGAGCAGACAACATCAGAAATGGTGAGATACTTGCTTTTAACGCTTGGCTATGGCAACTGCACTTTAGTTGAGATATTTTTGTCACCCTTTTCTCCCTTCTGCTGCTTTTTTTCTGTTAAGGCCCTTAGATCATAAGTCTGAGACACAATCAGTTATGGTATATCTCTACAATGTCTAATACAATGACATTCTGAATATAGCCTAGTATTTCATTTACTAAAGTACAAATTATACTACTGTAACAAATTTTGTGACTGTAAAGAAACATCCATTATTTCTGTGTTATCTCAGCTAAAATTCTTGTGCTGCATTATACCATGTTTCTCATCCCTGTTATTTAAAGTAATTTACAACAAATGTGATGTGGAACTTCAGAGAAATCCCAATCAATGCATTTTGTGTTGGCTGACAGCAAAGAACTGCATTAATTTTAACATCCAATAACATAATCTGCTCCTAGTGCATATAAATCATAGAATCATAGAATGGTTTGGGTTAGAAGGGACATTAAGGATCACCTCCTTCCGACCCCACTGCCACAGGAAGGGACACCTTCCACCAGACCAGGTTGCTCAAAGCCCCATCCAACTTAGTCTTCAACACTTCCAGGGATGGGGCATCCACAGGTACTGGAAGGCTGCTCTAAGGTCTTCCCTTAATAATATTCATGAGGAGGAATAAAAAAAAAAAAGCAACTCTTCAAGTGTGACAAGTGTAACCATCCAGCCAATTCCTTATCCACCAAGTAGTCCATCCATCAAATCCATGTCTCCAATTTAGAGACAAGGATGTCAAAAAACCCCTCAAACAAATACTCTTCTTCATACAACTAAAAAAAAAAAAGGAGAAAAAGAATGTGGATAGATCTTCTTCTTTAACATGAAGAGGGTCTACTGATCTAAAAAACTTCAGTCTTACCATGTCCATGCTGACCACTTGCCCTTCCCGTAGAAGCAGTTGAGCTTAGCCTTCAGCAACATGCAAAGAGACAAGCCATCGATGCCTCAATACACTGCAACATGGAGATGGCCTCTGCACAGCCTCCAGCATGGACTAGAAGGTATGACCAAGGCAATTAGCTCAGTAGTCAACGGAAACATTCTCACATCTCAGCAAAGGTCTCAGACAGCTGGACTGCCTTATCTGCCTCTCTTCTGGATGTGTTGGTCATGTGTGCATTATTTGAAGAATTCAAGCTCACCCTCTGACCATTCAATTACAAAGGGAAATGAGAAATTCCTGTGGGTGGCTCATCTTTTTCATTTTTATAGAACTTACAAATAGACACAGTGGGGTAATTCTGTCAAAACTAGGTATCACCAATGCAGGAAGAACAAATAACTAGAGCTACCAAAGAGTTAAGAGTGTTTGTTCCTGTGCTTTGTTGAAGTAGATGAAGTGTGGGTATCTCATAAAAATATGCTCGCGTACTTTGATTTTTTCATCCTGCACTCACTCCTCTGCAATCTGCTTACCATGACAAAAGTCACCAGAGACACAAAGTGCTGTGATAATGACAGAACTGTAGGTAACTTCCAATCAGTCCCCTGGGGCATATTTGGAGTTTACTAGCCATAGGATATAATGGTTTCTCCACGCAATTGCAGCTGACTCCACATTTCTCCTTCAGTAACAATATGCAACCATTGAAAAATAAAATTAAGGTTTACCTTAAGAGAGTGCTGAGCACATCTCTCTTTGTATGCCTCGTGTTTATCCATCTACAATCTTGCAATCTTGGGAAATCAGAGTATTGGCTTTTGTTATAGTAATCTCACTGTTGGAAGCAACCACTATTTGGCTATTGTAAGTTTTATGTAATTAGTAATTTATGGCCCCTAATTTTCTCAGACACTTTTTGCAGCTGAAGCTGCAAATTACATTATGTCAAATATTAAACCTCTGGAGGCAGTGTATGTAGCCTTTCAAAGACCAAAATTATGCCTCTTTAGGAGGTTTGCTACCCTAACAAATGTTTATTAAGAAAAATTTCTTTGTATGTCAAGTGCTGGCATAAATTACAGTATTAGAAATTTAATAATTAATGGCACTTTTTTCATTATATTATTTTGATCACCATTACATTTTCATCAATTAATGAATGCGTTACTGAAGTAATAGCTTTACTCCTCCTAAGATACGCATCTGAAGTGACTTCATGGGGTAAAGTACAGATGGCACTCCTGTTAAAAGCTGTTACGTCTTTCTTTTTTTCAGCTGTTGTTTGCAAGTTGCCCAGGTTACCTCTAGTACCACTCTACGCAAGACACAGAGACATGAAACCCTTTCAGCCGTCTCATGACATTAGCATTAAATTATCGTTCCAGTTTTCACGAGAAAGAGGAATGTGCTTAACATTTCCTTTCATTTTGTTCTGCTTTTAAATATCCCTAACACTGTGCCAGAATTAAAGTCAAAAGTTAACACCATACTAATGGGGTTAATGTGTGGTCAAAGTCTGCATTTTTTTTCTGCCAGAAGAGCATTTGACATTATTCTTCTTGAATAAAGACCATCAGTAGTGATACGTTACAAGCTGGCAGCTCTGAGAAGGAAAACCAGGCTGTTTACACCAAAGCGGATCGCTGTATTTGTTGGGTCTAAGGAGTCACGCGGCGGACAGAGGTGTTGTATTGGTGCTTACCAGCGTCTGGCTGCTGCTTTGCAGTGCAAGGAGCGCTTTCGATGTGCAAGGGCCTCCAGTATAAATAGAACGATGTAACTGTTTATTCTCTGTGTTGATCCCCTGTAGCTCTATTCCAGCTTCATCCCGGCTGATTTCCAGGGTATTACATTGCCCTCGGCCCGGCGGCAGCAGCGTGGTGATGAATCAGGCGTTCTTTTCCCCAGTTTCCAGTGCACAACAGTGAATTTTCTAGGTAGCCTGTTCAGAGACCTCTGCGTTCCCTTACACTGTCAGATGGATGAGGATGAATAGGCGCCAAAAGGAAAGGTAAAGCCTCAGAGAGAAGCCATCTGCCCTCTTTTCACCTCCTCACAGTCATCTCCCGGTAGCGACATTGTGTGCTCTGGACCTGGCTAGGAAGGGTTAGCTGAGTTTAAGAAGGAAACATTTTGCAATGCATGGTTCCCTGTTAGGAAACCAGCAGAAAAGAAAGTCAACATTAATGCTGTTCCTCTGGTTTGATTTCTGTTCTGGCTTCTGCCCAGAGGGAGAATTGGGAGAGATGAAGGTGCAGCCATGGCACTGGGAATCAAGGAGAGGATCGATGTCCGTGGCCTCAAGGACATGAGGATGGGGAGTCAGGGTACCCATGTAGCTCCTAGGAAATTCCCATGACTCTAGGAAGTCCTAAGGCCAACTGCTCTGATTTTTGTTGCCTTCCAGGGGCTGGCAAGTGTCACCTACAGAACTGACACCTGCTTACTGTTTTCAGCATGTGCTGAGATTCCTTCGCAGGTCCCAAAGCCAGACTCTTTCAGCTCTGTGCCCATTTTTACAGAAAACATCATTCATGGGGAATATTAGCTGTATGTAGAAGTGGTTTGGAGAAGCTAATGTTATGTGCTTCTTCAAGCTTCAGCCTCAGCTTGTCCTTAAAGCAAAATTGATCCATTGGTTAATGAAATCAGACATGAGAGGGTTCGTTCCATGGAAGGCTTTGCCGTGGGACTGTGGGGTTGGACCAGGGCACCCAGGAGAGGCTGGGGGTTGCAGGGCCACCAGGCCAGTGTGGTGCCCTCCCTCCCTGGCCAGTCTCATCCTGCAGACCCCAGCAAGGTGAGCTGGGACGGGCTGGGGATGGTGACCGGGGTCAGTCACAGCCCAGCCATCCCCAGGCACTGTGGGACCCAGCCAGGAAGGCATCCCCTGGGATGGGACGGGATGGGATGGGATAGGATGGGATGGAGACAGTATGGGGACGGGGTCAGGGCAGTGCCCGGCTCAGCGGGGCCCGGGGCCAGGGAAGAACAGGGCTGCAGCACCCAGTCTGCGTATTGAAGAAGTTCTCATTACTAAATGAAACAGTATGTTTTGGTTAATCCAGTGGAGAAAGGGTACTTAATTAATTTCTACTGAGGTCTGCTGGGAAATTCTTCTAAGGTCTGTTAATTCTTACTGAGATCTGATCAGCAGGACGCAATGTGCTGGTTTTGCTCTGCCTTAACGACTCCCAGCTGCTTTCTGAGAGAGCAGGGAAATGGTAAGAAGTACCGGATTGCCTGCAGATAAGGTGAGGTCTGGGTAAAATGTGCTCATGAGCTAGATGAGAGACTGCTATTCGAGTAGCAGCACAGTACTATATCTTTGGAGATGTAAATTAAAGTTACAGGTGAGAGCACAAGTAAAAATGAATGGTTTGTTCCACATTATAATTTTTCCAGCAGAAAAGCCAGCTTAACAGGTTCCTGATCTCTCCCCTGTCTCATAGCCGCTGTGTCAGCGACCACCACCATTTACCAGTCCCTCAGCTGAGCTGCTGCAACTCTTTATGGAAACACTCTTTGAAACCAATCAGTGAAATCATCCATTTTTTTAAATAAATCAGAAAAAAAAAAAAAAAAAGAACAATTTCAATATAGCCACATAAGGAGCACAGCTGAGCACTTAAAAAACTGTGGCTCGAGGGAAGCAGAAACAGCTGGAAAACCCTTCCATGAGCCTCAGTCTCGGAGCAATCTAGCACGCAAACACCCAAAAGACCACAACTCGTGACAGAAATTCCTCCAGATCATTGTATCACCATGGGTGCCACACGCTTTCCATTATAAACCCCAACATTGTGTTATTTTTCAAAATTGCCAGGCTTCCACCAAGGAGGACCAGAACTGTAGATGCTGGAAGTATGCCTCTTCTGAAACAATTCACCTACAATAAGGCAGGCGTCTCCAAGCACAAGGGCATAGAGGGATGTCAATGCTTTGCTTTAATCCTCTAAAACCATCCTAGCGACCCTTTATTTGAGGAGGGTTTTTAAATCAAAATTCCCCTGTCTTACACAGCTCTAATTCACACCCCACTCAGGTACCAAGGGCCAAGGAACTGAGGCATATATACAGCCAGCCATATTAAGGTTACGTGGACAACATTAATTCTGGTATTTCCTAGCTTTTGCATGCTTGCCTGAGCAAAATATGATCTACTTTCATGTGGGCTGCTGGAAGAGTTTTTGTAAGCAGATCTGAGTCACCTAGTCGGTTTTTGTCTTCACGTAACTTTACTAGCTATGCATGCCTGTTACAGAAACGTCTAAAACAAAGTTGTTCATGTGAAGAGAAAACAACTACTTTAACTGAAAGTAAACCTTCTCCGATCACATACAAGATTATCTACATGTAAGTTACGCACAAGAACTGCAGTTATCAATACAGCTAGTGGTAACTGATTACGCTGCCAGTTTGGTTTGGTTGCTCTGTTGCAGGAACCAGCCAGGAGCTAAACTAATCCAGCCAACGTCGCTTGTCCTTTTAATCTAATGCAAAAGCTGAATTTGTGACTTTTAAAAGTGAAAGGCTAGCATATACCTATCAATGATAGTACCTAACTGCTCACACTCGGTAACTGTGGAAATACAGCAGGCAATACATTTAACTTCTAAGGCTGAATGATCAAGAACCATTACAGGAATATGGAAGACAGGAGTAAAGCAATTAAGATAAGTGAAATGTCTTTCATTGCTTGTATCAAACAAGGGAACCATCCAGGAAGATGGGCCAAGTTGGCGAACTTGCTCAAAATAAATGACCAATGCAACTTTTCATGTGTGCTTACTGTAACTCATACACTCTGTTAGCTGGGTTGGCTAATTGACAACGTACTGATGTGGCACGCTCTCAGCTCCTGTTTAAATAAGAACATTACTTGTTTTGAGTGAAATTAAAGATAAGCTGACTGTTACAGATGAAAAGTAAATGACTAAATTTTGTTTGTAGAAAAAGCTGAGTACTTATATGCCCCTGAATTTGAAAACATATAAGGAAGAAATTACTTCTGTTCAGTGGGACTGCTCAAATGTCGGAAGTTACTCATTTGCTTAAGTGTTCAGGAGATCAGACCACAACATCCAGAAACTCAGCTCCTACACCCAAACATTTTTCCCACAGCACCCAGTCCTTAGCCACCGCTCTCCAGGGAGAGCAGACAGCGTAGAGCAGAAGTCATTGTGGTCAGTGTATGGCCTGTTTAGTAAAAGAACTTATCTTACTCATTTCCCATGATTCCTATTTCAAGACTGCATTATTAATTTCTGTCAGTCATAGGCACCAGATTTATAGTAAACAAAAAGCTGAAGAAAGGCTTGTCACTTGTTCTTAAGTTTAGCGCGGGAACCCCAACCTCACTGCTATACAGGGTAACACTTAATTTGGGATCAATAGTATTGAGTTTATTAATGATCAGTATTTTCAAATGTTACAAATGATTTGGGGTAGCTCCATCATAGCGATTCCTTCAGGCAGTGTGATATTCAAAAAGCGGGTCCTCTGCCCTCCGGAGAAGTCAATGCCTCCCTGAGACCTCTCGGGAGGGTTTCCTGAGACCCTGCACCACTTTGGAACATCTTTGCCAATCATTTTGGTTATCCTGCAAAGAAAAGGACCTGCCTAACCTGTTGCTGTTTGCTGCCACCCCCGCGGAGCCTGCAGTGCTGTAGTCCTTTCAGAAGTGTGTAAATAATTATATTATTAGCTGTCATAACGTTTATTTAACCAGTAGCTAACCTACTGATTGTGGACTTTCTTAAGACCAATATTCACTCAATTCACGGGTCTAAGAGAGAAGTGAAAGGTAGCTCTGAAAAGCCTGCATCTCCATTCCCAGCAGATGACTTCCGAGCGAGAGGTCTTTCTGCCTCCTCGTCATCATCCAGAACCTGAACCCCCGGGCTCCCGGTAAGAATCCAGGGGAGAACCAGTTCCTGCAGCTTACAGGAGCCATCGCCTTTGCAGAAAATTATGAGATAACTTCGTTAAATAGTGCAAAATTTACACTAAAAAACACACCAAGAGAGCTGTGGAAATAATACAGTAACATTTTTTAAATACCTTAGTCAATTCATTCAAAAAATATACATTGGCAGGAGGAGGGGAAGTAGTTTAATAATTTTAATGGCCAACACTTAAGAAAAGATTAAAGGTCTAATACATTAAAAAGGAAACTGCTGATGGTAATCAGTTTTGCTGGTTTTATGCATCACTTTGTTCCATGTTTGTGTATGAAATGAGGTGTGGGGGGGTGGGGGGAATTTGAAAATTTAGGGAGATTACTGCTTTCATAAGAGTGTTTTATTGCACTTCGACAGTTCTGGATTTAACCAGAAAAACCAATTGTGGAAAAAGGATGAAACAATCTGGTTTTCCTCTAATCAATCACAAGGTTGCAGGACACATTAAAATAAATTTGCGACCTCCATTCTTCTTCCTGCCCACAGCAGTCATAGCAAATGATGATCCAAAAGCTGACTGACACTTCCCATATCAACTTTGATGCCTGCCGCCCTCCCCCTTTTACCAATTGTTATGATTACAAACAAATAACTTCAGAGCTGTTATGAGAAGGTGGAGAAAAGCCTTATGGTAGACGAGGCGTTTTAATAGGTGCTAACCCTAAAATATTGGCAAAATTACAATCAGTCACGTGAAGCGGTAGGAAAAGAATAATGAATACTGTAAAGTATTCCTCCTAGCTTTGGTCTACAGTTGCTCGTTACTCCGAAGCTAGTTGTTACCACAGATATAGCAACTAGCAACCAAAATCAAAAGCGGTATTTTCGAATCGATACAAATTGCAGAATCATTCCCTGCCACTGCAACAAATGGCAGTGGTTTAAGCCACCATACTCCTGTGCAAAGCCTCAAATCCAAGGTAAGTAGAATTTTACATCTCTGAATGTTCAAATTCAGAGTATCAGACAAGGACATCACATGCAGACTACCGGCAGACTGCTTGTGGTACCCAAGCAAGCTTGTTTCTGTGACTGCCACGTAAATATACACCAACGCTGAGCTACAACTCACCTTATCTTCTTAAAGGTAAGCATCTAGGTTATACACATCTGGGTGCTAAGGGAGCGTTACAGGCGCTGTGGCCAACGAGATGTATCATTGCTGAGGAAACTTTCCTTTCTGCTCAGCCCAGGTGTAGAGCACACATTTGATTTTTTAGACAGTTACACTTAGATTAATTCCATCCAATGCTGACTTTTAGGAGAAGCAGTTATTTAGCTACTACTGCGTCACGGATCCAAGATGAGACCTTTGGAAGTACGGAAGATTACAGGTTCTCGGTTTTAGTTGATTGAGGTAATTAACACCATCCTTGGACTGTAATTTACCTTATCTTCCTAATTCCTACAGATGGATCCCCCCCTGCCCACCACAGGCAGATCCCCGAACCCGTTCACAGGACCAAAGTCCTCCCACACAGATTTTTTCCCTGATTCTGCCCAAGCTTGCCGACTTGAACTCGCTGCAGCATCAGGGCTCAAATATAACATCTGTGTCTGGGTTGGACAGCTGTGACACGAATGAAACAAAATCCCTCGGAGGATTCTAGTAATAAAGAAACCCAGCTCAGCACATAAACAGCACCCATAGTCAAAGGCTCCATCCTACGGCCTTTTATCGTGCAAGAAGTCATCAGGATTTGTGAGGGCTCCTATCTGTGCTTGTGAGCATTGATAGTAGATGATACTGAGTAATTTTTTTTTTTGCTAGTGTTGTCCAGCTAGCAATTAACTGGGAACAGTGGTGATTAAAGTGGAACCATCAATAGGTACAGAAAGAAAGTGCTGTGTTAGGTGTTTGCTTTGTGCCCTGTTTTCTAGAGCTGGTTCTCATTTCTTTTTGCTCTAGTGTCTTTCATGAGCACGATAGAAAAGCGGCGAACAAAGGTTAAATATTAATATAGAGTCTCTCATGCTTCATTGAAAATGTTAGGATGTAACACTGCTGTTGCTTACAGCGGTTGAAAAAAAATCTTTGCTTTCCAGCATGGAAATAAAACGCAGAAGTATAAGAAGACAGTTAAGCAAAATACTGCGGCCTATCCCTCCTGAAAACAAAAGCAGCAATACTCAGGAAGATTTTGCGAAGTAACATTTTAGTGAAAGAGAGGGAGAAAAACTGAAAGAGAAGCAGCAGAAAATACAGAGACAGCTTAAAGAAGGTCTGGGAGCACGGCCTTGAGAAAAGTCTGCGGGGAGAGTTCTGGGCTGAGCCCGAAGCAGCAGAGGGCTGAGAACATAAAGAAAGATCACCTGTTTGAATCCGTCCATCCACAAACGCATGGATATGGTGCAGTCTTTGTGTAAAATACACAAATAATTGTGTATTGCAAAGATAAAACTCTACTGACCATTTCTAGTTCTAATTAAATAAAGTCACATCCTTGAAAATTAACTAAACTTTCAGACAAAAGGGGTATCAGCATACTGTTACTTTCTAATAAATACGGCTTTATACGGGACAAAATTTTTCTATTTTTCATTCACTACAATCTTATGCTTCTTCATATTCTGCATAAAAATAATAAAGATAACCCCAGTTTTGATCATGTGGATATATATGGTGAATATATGTTACTTCTAAAGTGCTGACCACATAAATATTTATCATATGTATTTTTCTGTACAAGACCTGCATTTAACTTCATCAAATCAATTTCATTTAAAAAAGACTAAGCCAGCATATTGAACTGATTTCTGGCACAACGGTAAGATTTTTTTTCTTTACTGTCATTTTAATTCATTATATTACTGTGCTATTTTTAAAAGGTCCCATTTATATTGTACGTTGCAGTTCCATAGATTAACAGTTGGAAACTAAAGATTAATTTACAAGAAATGCAAGGAAGGCATCAAAGCATAGTGGTAGGAGTTATCTTAAGACTTATTTTGGATAATATACCACAACATCTTTACCATGGCATATTCTATGCAGTTTAGATTTTAAACTTTTAAAGACAGGGGCTAACTATTCTTGATGCTTCTGTGAAATAACATAAGTATACCATGTCATACGTTAAATTACATCTTCGTTCTATTTTAACAAATATCCAGCGTGGTAAATAATGCTTACAATTTAAACGGGGGAAATGGATTGTTATCAAATATCAATAATAAAGCTCAGAGTAGAACATGACAATATTTCAGTTACAATTACAGAAGTGAACCCCGTGCAGGTGAACAGCAGCTGAAATTTGTCACTACCTGATGGCTGTTCAGTGGACCATGTGAAGGGAATTAAGTTGTCTGTCCAGTTTGGAGCTGAAAACTCTCCATATTACAGAAACTGCCACCAAACCTGGCACCTTCACTGGCAGAGGCCAAGGGTTAGGTGGGTCTTGGAGAAACAACTATTGCTGTGCTTTTAACTGCTGACAGACTAAGTGCAGGACTTCATTTGTCAGAGATGATGGCAAAACCATTCAGAAGTTTTTAAAAAGCCCAGAAAAAAAAAAAAACAACAACATATCCCCCACCAGATGGTTACAGTCTTTGCACAAAATTGCCCAATTCTTGTTTATTTGCAGTCATGGGACTGGGCACTGAAAAAAATCTGTCTCTAAGAGAATTGTATCCACACAAGCAGGAGTTATGGTCTTGGGGCAGAAATTAATGGGTGAGGTTCTCTGGCCTGTGCGATACAAGAGGTCAGGCAAAACGATCCTGATGGTCCCTCTGGCCTTTTAAATCTATGAATCTGGGATGACTAAATGCAAAACAAATTGTTTGCAAAATCAGGCAATGTCTCTTCGCATTTGGTCTACATAGCGGCACCTGCATTTGACATTTTAAGCTGTAAAACATACAGAGGTGAATACGATATTCCGCACGTGTGTGGGCATTCTCCATTCCCACAGAAAGCTTTTTGTGTCACAGGCCGTATCACGTAAGCCATTTTAGACACCCTTCCACTGTCAGTACGGCACACAGCACTTTATCACTTGAGTAACGCAAGGGCTAGAGAAAGCAAAATAGATCCGTCAGTGCTCTCTGGATTCCAGGCTGGCACTTGAGGAGTGCACGAGTAAAGGCAAGGTTAGTCAGCTCTCACGTAGCGCTCGCTCTGACATAAGCACCATCAGGCTCTTTGCAT
>NW_009635119.1:53305-71437 GCF_000690535.1 Cariama cristata
ACTAGCAATTTTCCACCCATCCTCAACAAGGTTCTGTGAAGTTTTCCAGCCCTCCTGACTGTTCTGCTGGTCGTCATGGAGTGGCATCAAAAAGTAAGTGACAGATTTACTTTGGGGAGGCTAGATTGTCTTTTACTGAGGCTTTAATTTTTTCAAATGAGAAAATTCCATGAAAAAAAAAGCCATAATACTGTCAATTGGATAGAAGATGGCACTGCAAACACAAAGTGATAGAGACTGGCTATCCAAGTGAAGCATACAATTAGTTCTGAATACCTTTCTTTCGAAATTATACTGGTAATTGGCAATCTTATTCACCTGAGTTTGCATTTGGCTAAATGACAGAGAATTCTATTAACTGATGCAGGTTTTTTTTTTAAAGTTCATTTGCAAATAGCAGGATTTACCATTTGTGAAATGCCAGTTTTCTTTCTATTAAAAAAAGAAAATTATTAAAGCAGTTCTAAAGGCATGATTCCCATTCCCAGCACACGGCATTTATCACCAGACTTAGGATTGTGGAATAGGCTTAGGAGTCACTACACAAGCTATATGACAGCAATACCTCCCTGCATTTTCTTAACCACCTTTTTTTTTCCTCATAGTTCCTGCTCGTTTCTGCCTTGTGCCATGGTGCTCTGCCTCCTCCCTGTGTGCTGGCACCGCCGCGCGTCTGACCAAGCAGCCCTGAGAACTGAGAGGGCTTAAAAAAAAATCCCCCCAAAACCAAACAAACAAAAACCCCAAACCCTATCAAAAAAAAAAAAGGAGAGTTCTTTTAAAAACTCATTTTCCAGGATCTGGTTGCTGATGGGGCAATGGATGGAGCCGTTCTTGCAGAGCAGAGCCAGGTGTCGCGTGGGGCAGAGTGGGCAGGACTCCCATGATCTGCTCCGAGCATCACCTCTGCCTGGAAACAGGGTGGTTGCGCTCTCTTTAGGCTCAGTGAGTGACATCTGCAAGGAGATAATTTCAGCCTCTCTAGTTTTGCATGTCAGGTATTCACCCTTCTCCACACCTCAGTAACTGTGTCATTTTCCATCCACCCTAGCTATCCCATGACAGTTTGCCACAAATAGATTCAGAAATTGACTGTCAAGTCATTCGTTGTAACGTACTTTATTGCCATACATGAAAACTGCATTGACTTTCCTCCAAAACAGGAGGAAAGATCTGCACTGTGTGCTTGACGCTACCTGCAGTGGAGAACAAAACCCCCAGTACAGGGAAGACCTGGCTATTATCTCTCCAAGCTCAGCTCAATGTCTTATGTTAGTCTGGAAGGGAACAGGATAACGGAAAGTTTTGGTCTCGGTAGAATACCATCTCCGAGGAACATTTTTTGGTGTCAGAAGCTCGGCTGCTTCTTCCCCTCTTAGAACACGTGGCCACACCATAACCTACTCCAGGTATTTTCTGGGCAGGTGTGGGGGGGCAAGTTTTAAAGTCTATTTTAAGCCTTCCCCTCATTGATACCTCATTGTTTCAGACTTGTAATGATAAATGTGATGATGAGTAATGACATCTCTTCACGGAACGTGCGAAAGCAGGTCTGAAACGTTAGGATTTGGCGTGAGGAAAATGTGTCTCCAGCAAGGTCAGCTGCAGTGACTTACTCTAGCCCATCCTTCATTAAAACACAGGCTGAATTTCTCCTAAGTCTGGTCAGAGTACATTCTGCGTCTCTCTGTCTCTGTCCCCCTGCGCCTGCAGTTTTTTTCGATGGTGCTCAAAGGCCAAATTATGGGAATTTTCAAACTCATTGTTCCCCATTAAAATGCTAATTCTGCCTGTGATTCCTATTGTTTAATCCCTTGAGTGCTTTCGGACATGCAAGACAGAGTATAGATTCTCTGAAAGAGCGCTCGCCCCGTACGTTTCTCCATCCCTTTGTCAACAGCGGGCCAGGACAAATGGTGCGGCTTGGCAAGCGGACAAGACGCTTGAGCAAGGTGCAGCAAACAAGCTGTCCACAGTCGTTACACCGAGTGTGCTCCTGATGTTACCTGTGACGCGTCTTTTTCTGTTCTCTTCCACGCAGACTTTTATAATGCCCTCATCACCATAGTGCCTGAGTGCTTTCTAACAGAGCATTAACCAAAACAGCTAACATCTGTCACTTCTTTCTCCTTTCATCTTGCCCCCAGGGAGAGGAGTCAGTGTAAAGAAAAACCTTTGGTAGAGGGATTTATTTTTTTTTATGTGAGCAAGACAGGGAAGGAGGATTGCTTTTAAAGTGTTTATTAGTGTGTATGTTGTTCTAAATTTATATGGGGCGGAGGTGGGGAATGGTCAAAGAAATGTAGTTGGAGCAGAAGGTGATGAAGAGGTACGATGGTTCACAGACTTTGGGGAATTTCACTCGACGGGGTTGGTGTGCTTTTCTAAAAAGCTTTGCTTTGATCACCATTGCGCCAGAGACTTGAAGGTGCCAACCACAGTCCTGGTATGTTGGATTATTGTTTACATATCATAAGGCAAGGCCTGGGATGGCTATCAATGAGAAGGACCGAGATTTTGAATTTGACCAAAATTCTACCAGAGGTCAGCACTAACAGCACCAAGCTGACCCTGTGTGGGTAACTAGTTAGATGACGTAATCGCGCTTTTCCATTGTTTTTGGTTTAACTTTAGTAGACCTTAAGACAGGTGAGACTAGACATTGACCTTTGCTTCCAAAGGAAAATGAAGATTTGAAACTTTCACCTAGAAACCAGGACCTTTCCACCTACCATAATCAGGAGAGAACTTCATATGCCACCTGTGCATGTGCCTGGCAGAAAGAAAGACGCCTTCATTGCAAGAAGAGGAAAGGAGTCACAGATGATGAATTAAAATCTTCATGATTGAACTACTTTCTGCAGGAATGTGTATTCCCATTTTCATTCTGATACCTATCACTGCAGAAGATGTCTTTGTTCTACTTTGTAAGATTTTGCCAAAATAGGACTAGTGCTGTTTACAACCGTGACGATCTAAGGATACAAGTGAAGAAAGGGAGAGGACGTGTCCTTTATTAAGTCAGCTATTATACTGGGAGAAACATTATGCTTTTGGATTTGGCATTAAGGGATGCCAAGTCCAAAAGCATCTCCATTTTAACCAACTTAATCAGTTTGTCTAAGAAAAATGTATACTTTCTTCTGTAATACTGCCATTAAGCTCTACTTACATTTTTGGTGACTATATCTAGTTTTTGAGGTTCCTGTTAAACCACTGATGGTTCTTCCTGCTTCCCTGACTTCAGTCATTCCTTTATACTTGCTGAATCGTTCGGTTTCTATTCCATAATAAAATTATCATCCATACCTGGCAGACATTGCCCGAGAAGACTCTGCAATGCCGAGTATATGCTATCCAGCTAGATTTAAAGTGTATTTTGACAATACTGAATGGCTTGTTATGTCTTTATAGTCTGCTTTACATTAATTCCTTCTGATTATTGCTGCCTTAATTTAACACTCAGGAACTCTGGCTATTTCCATCAGTAGTCCAGCTAAAATTACCACCAGAATTGTTTCGGTTGGTTTATTTTTTTTCAGAACTTTTCATCATGGATTGAATAGATACCACCTGTGGTTATCATGGCAATGTATGAAGCTTCAAAGCTAGATGAAGAGCTCTAGGTAAAGAATTATTAATTGACCTTCGCCTGGAGTCACATAGCAAGAATTGATTCAGACCTACCCCCGTGACGGGCCTGTACTAGCAGTGCACCGTGATGCCTTCTCTCCCTGTATTAGCTGTGCCCGACAGCAAATGGAATTTTACAGCGCAGATTTCCCCCTCTCCTTTTCTTCGTCATCCAACACCTTGCAGCAGACAAACAGTCCAGATTAAAGTTCATGAGAGCCATCTCAAGTACAAATAAAAGGGTTTCAACTCCCTTGCACGGGAACACGGCCCATGTCGTAGTCTAGGTCCTTGAGACATCTATCTTGAAAAGAAATGGAGAATGTTAAATTTAGGTAACACAACTAACTGCTCATATGAAATTACGTAGATAGCAGAATTGTGTTTTCTAACTTGTAGTTCTTAGGTTTTAATCTCCAAGAGAGTCTTGCAATCAGACTGCGCTGTTCTCTGGAAGTGTGCACTCTTTCATACTGTGACTTTGTAGAACTTATCCGTACGAGCATCCCTTTCTAAGCTGTGCCTATTGTATAAACCACATGTCACCCAGCATCAAGTAATTAACACTAAGGTAATCAGTCTACCTTTTTGCAATGAAAGATATCCTCTTCTTAAGTCCATCAAGAAGAAAGGCAAGATACTTAATTAGCATAGCAAGGTCCAGGTACTAGTTTGCTTTCTCTGGGCTGAGGTCTGCCTACTGAAAATCTGTTTGCTTTTTATCCATACGTTTCAAAAGCAAGTACAAAAAAGCCAGAAAATCACATTTAGTAGTAAATATTTTACACATTTTATTATGCTACCAAAGGCATAAACATCTGTAAAGTTGTCGTATACTAATATCAAATACCGCCCTTGAAAGACAAAACATGTACAGAATGTTAAACCATCAATTTTTTTTTTGTTTTATTTTAATAATTATCATTCCTCTCTCATTCAGTCCTGTTAGGGCTTGGTAACAAATCTGTTAGACACAGGAAAAACATCAAATCATCACACCATGTTTGTGTCTTCAACACATATTCTTAGTGAGGGAGGATCTGGCTTTTAACATAAACATGCCATATAGGTATGCAAGAATGTGTTATAACTTTAATACATATAGTAGATATTGCCTGAGTAAGTCTCTATTCTATTCAATAAGCACTATAGAGACTGTTTTCACAAACCAATGGATTCACAATATATTGTCTTCATAATTTGCAATGACTGCATCCCTTGAGCACTAGAGTTTGTAGTGTCATAGAGAACAGCCATGTGACTATAACCATAGAATCACAGAATGGTTTGGGTTGGAAGGGATCTTAAAGCCCATCTAGTGCCAACCCCCCTGCCATGGGCAGGGACACCTCCCACCAGACCAGGTTGCTCACAGCCCCATCCAACCTGGCCTTGAACACTTCCAGGGATGGGGCAGCCACAGCTTCTCTGGGCAACCTCTGCCACTGCCTCCCCACCCTCACCGTGAAGAATTTCTTCCTAACATCTCATCTAAATCTTCCCTCTTCCAGTTTAAAGCCATTGCCCCTTGTCCTATCACTCCGTGCCCTTGTAAAAAGTCCCTCCCCAGCTTTCTTGTAGACTCCTTTTAGGTACTGGAAGGCTGCTCTAAGGTCTTCCCTTAATAATGTTCATGAGGAGGAATAAAAAAAAAGCAAACCCAAGTTTACTTACACATCTTTTATTGCTCTCTCAGGCCACCTGTTCTATAGCTGCATAAAACTAAACAGCTGTGAACCCAGTGAACTCCAGGAAAGTGCATGAATCTAACATTACAGATCAGAAGCCTGCATGTGACCTAACTTGAGTTTCAGAAACAAAACAAAGGAAAACCCAAAGCGGTGTTTGCATGACATTTTTAGTGGCCTGAAAAACCTGCGGTATCCTGTTGTACCTAATCTGGTGCAACTGCAAACTGCTGCTGCGAGCGGGTCCCGCTCCAGCCTTTGCCTCCGGCCAGCGGTGCGGCACCTCCAGCACCCTGGTAGAGGACCGAGGGCTCTGCCTCCCTTTCCCTGCTGGACTGTTTGGGTGGGTTTCTTTTCTGCTGAGCCAGCTGATTAATCCAGCTCACCTTGTAGCTGTACAATCATTAGGTCTGCTAGAGGAAAGGCAGAGGGAAGGTATAGCCAGGTCCAAGCAGATTGATGGGGGACATTAGCCTTTTCATTAGCACTTCCCCATTAAATGGGGCGGGTTTAACACCAAAATGGATGCTAAGAATAAGCAAGACTTTATTTCCCTGGTGTGTTAGTAGTTTATATTAGGCAGTAACAGATTCCCACACTCACTAAAGTCAAAACAAAACAATGTGTCCTGATCATGGGTGAGAATCATGTTTGATCAACTTTCGAGTGTGAATGATAGAAAAGGGTGAAGATATTTTTGAGAGTGCAACAGTATGTATAAAATATTACGCATGTGTCAAAACAGAGTGAGATTTTCCATGCACTTCAGTTCAATCTCACGGCTTGGTTAATTGATTTGGATGCTGCTTTGAAAATCTTTTTCCGTTTTAAGCTAAAGGCTGAACATTTTTGACTTCACACAAGGCCCTCAGCATTGACCTCATTCACACATTTTTATAAACGAACGACTCCGACAGCTAGGACCAAAGGACATGGTCCTGTATTCCTTATTTGAGAGCTAAGCCTGTCATTTAAAAGAGGAGAGAGTCCTCTAGCGGAAAATTCTAAGTTTTACTCTTCACGTAACATTTGAAGGGATTTGACTTCTATCTGGTTTTGTAATGCAAAAATACCCCAGCTTACACGCATGTACTGAAAGTACAGTCCACATTTTAAATCCTCCAAGTTCAGGCTCATTGTCAGCTGCTTTGACAAAGTTTTTGGCTCTTTTTACTCATGCTTGCTTTTTTTTTTTCTTAAGGAGATTACAGCTATTTAGGAATGAACATGCTTCAGTAACCTTACTCTTCTGCTATTAAAAAAAAAAGTGTCATCTGATTAAGAAGGAGAAGGAATGACTTGTTTTTATGTGACTCTCCTAACAACGCGAACGATCAAATGGACCATCTGCAAATTCCTCAAACACTCTTGTAAATAACAAACGTGCTCCCAGGAACAAGAATCGGTCCACAAATAACGCACCAGTAGCAGAAAGTTAACTTAGCAATGAATATCAATCACAATGAGGCACTCGACCAGCTCTTGATGTGACACAACTTGAAGGGACACAATGTACTTTGAAAGGGCACTGATGTAATAGGATGAGACACGGTGACCTTTGTACGGTTGCCTTATTTGCTACACAGGCAGCAATCAAGCAACTTTAAACAGCCCTGAGATTTCGTTCCTGACCTCCCCTGAACATTTTTCATTTCATAACGTGTCAGTGGCTTTTGCATTCTCCTTTCCTGTTTGGACTGCACAGAGATGGAGAAAAGAGAGACCAAGACAGATGGCAAAAGCCTGATTTGGTGGAGGAAAGCTCTTCCCCTCTGAAAGCCCTCCGTGAGTTATAGGGTTCACGCTCGTGTCAATAAAAGGAGCCAAAGCAGTTCAGTTCATCTACTCCTTTATTTTTCTCTGACATATTTCATCTCGGTCTGATATTCCTGTTACCAGTCTTCTACCTATCTTACACCTGATAGGGAATTTCCTGGGCAGGACACAGCCTTTGTAGTGCCAGACGTACTGCCAACTCTTAGAACTTTACCCCAAGCCTGGCAATTTCTGGAAATATTCATAGAGACCAGCTGCTAGACTGCAAAATTTCAAAAGAATGTCAGCTTTTACTGAAGGAAAAATAAGAAAGAAACAAAAATAAGAAAGAAAAAACTAAGTGAAGCCTCCAAACTCAGAGCATAAACGCAAAAGAATGTATTACTCTAAGTATGTTTGATCCCTCTCAAAGCCCCATGGCACTCTTTAGAGGCCTGAGCTGTGATTTCCAAACGTCTGGAGCTGGCAGTTCCGTGCCTGTGAAAATTTGTCATGTGGAGACTTTACCCTCCACCGCGCAGCTCCGGCCACGTCGGAGTTACCAGGCACAAAGCGAATTTGGCAGACAGCAAGATCTGCCTGTGTGCGTCAATCACGCTGACTAAAATGTCTCTCCTTATTCATTACATTCAAATGCTTTGTGAGTAAATGAAGACTGAATTGCAGCGTGGAGGATGTTTTAGTGCTTGGAGGGCACGGTTTCGTTAGAAAAATGGAGTAGGAAGATGTAACCTTCACAGCACTCTCTTTTCCTCCTCGCCTCAAATGCTGAAGTACTAGGAGACATCATCAACAGTATTCTTACATGCTTGCTTTTTGGTATTATGCCTCTGCTATCTCCCCTTTTATTTCCTGCCAGGCTAGCTACTTGTAATTGCTCATCTGAGCAGAAATATCTGAAAACCTGAAAATGCATAAACAAAGTAAGTACAAAACAGAATTTTTCTACTAAAGATGAAGACAATTAAATAACGTCAAGGATAAATCCCTGAAGTTCTAAATATAATCTTCACGTGATTTTCTTTCAACTATATTCCTAATATTTTGCATTCTTTTTTTTTCTTACATTGTAGCAGATGGCTTCTCTGGGTGGATGTGCTGAGACACGGGACTCTGGCAGTAACCTGTGTTCAGTCTCATTTGTTGTCATGAAAATTCTCATTAGGGTTAAATTCATCCAATAAGAAAATGGAAACCTACCTTCAATTACATGAGTCTTCTCAAATAAATTTTTAGTTGGCAACAAAGTACACTACCATCCCCATGGCTTCTCTCTGGGTTTTCAACTTGTGAGTTTTCTGTCCCTCAAGCATTTCCAAAAACACTATCTTTACTCTAGCAGGCCTCATGTCCCCATTCAAAGTAGGAATGACAGCAATTTTTCATTGCCTCATCATTAGCTTAATATACTAAGCTTATGCCCAGCTTAACAGTTCATTAGGAATGGAAAGTACGCCTAACTTATGTGGGCAGAGAAGAAAAAAAAAATCTCAAATGCTTTGAATAAATTGTAGAAAATGTATCTTGAATTTTTTGAAGTCTAGTGAAAAATAATTGTGCTGTGCTTCTAAGAGACACTGGGACCTTTTCCCATGGATTCCCTGAAGACTTGACCACTAAAAAGAAGGTAAATTAGATTACAACATAAAGTGAAGGCTGCATTTGGTGCTTTGGGACTGCTTGTTACATGGTGCCAGAGGTTTTGACAAGAGCGAGCAAGCCGTGAATCCAGCATTGTCACAGAAGGCATTAGAAGCACCGAGAACAGAGTCATCCAGAGGTAGCAAAGCTGATTTCTGGTCTCTTTTTCAGTTTCTTAGTAAGGTTTTCCCCAGGTGAAGGATAACCGCTACCCCAGCTTTGACTGCTGATACCCTGGAAGCACAGAGGTAACAGGTCCAAAAGCCATTCCCTTGCTCTCTGTTTCCACGCATTGGGTTGCTCTCACCATAGCCTCCTGGAATGACAGCTTTTCTACAAACACTCCTAGACCGAGGCCTAGAAAGGGCAAAAAATCAGTTTTCAGTATGAAGGCGAACTGGTTGTAGGACTGAGCTTCAGTGGTAGATTTGCTAATGATGACACCCGTGTGCCTCTCATCACGCCTATTGCCGTCCACTTTCTCCTCCAAACCAGGACAGGCTAGTGTTGCCATTACCTTCTTTACTTTAGCTTTTGCAGATCCTGTAAGTATTTGACCTAGTATCCAAGAGTTAATAAAACCTTATTTATCCCAAGAGACCCATAAACTCAGAAAAAACACATGAAGCACCTAAAACTTCACACATATTAATGTAATTCTTAAAACTATGTAGTGCTTTATATCACAGCATTTGCAAAAATTATACAGTGACAAAGGTCAGTTTATTAGTAACGCAGAATTCCTAAGTAACATGTATCACCTCTTTATTCAGATTGACCCTTTGACCACGCTAAACAGTGTCTTTGATACTTGCAGCCTATAATTATATCTGTACACAAGTCATTTTTGGTCAGCCATGTATGTTTTAGTTGGTTTTATTTTTCTTCATAAGACAGTTTTAGTTCAGTTGCTCAGAGTAAGTGCAAAAAACATTGAGTGGTTTGAACACGTGCCTCCATACGGTGTGCTGGGAGGACTTGCTTTCTGGGCTGCCCCATCCAGTAATTTATGTGCTTCCAGAGGAGAGCTGGCTTATTCCAAACTGTTGTAGGTAGAACTGGGAGTAACAGGGAAGATCCTCCCATGCCAGGTCTTACGCTCTTGACTTGCAGCCCCTGCTGAGAGGACCTATAAAGGTTATAGTCACAGGAATCTTTCCTCTAGCTTTTAAGAGGAAGAAGCATGAGTTTTTGGCAAAGTAGACAGTCAAATCTGTTTGGCCTGAAGCATCAGATCACCGGTAATCATGCTGACCATCTTCATGTTCATTCTTGGCTCTTGTTAGTCTGACCGTTCATAAACATTTATAATTTATTTTTTATACCAAGACTGGGGAAGAAAATGCTTTTTTTAAGGTTGTTTTCTCATTAAACTGCATTCCAGTCTTCATATAAACCAGGCTCCTGACATAGTACTGTAGTATTATTAACAAGTAATACAGTTTGGCCAAATGAAGTATACAGAATGAGAAAAAATTTCACGCATCAGACGATTCTGACAGATTATCAGATCATAATGTACATCAACCACTTGCAATATGTAAAGAAAATGAGTGCTTTATAAACGGTTTTCTGAAGATCCATCATCAACAGTTTGATTACTCAATTATTTTATAAAGAAACCAGAATCACAATGTTCTAAGATCATTTGCTCGCAAATGAAGCAAACCGAAAGTTCAGCCTTTGGCCAAAACCGAGGAAATGTGTTCTGTGCCATCCATCCGTCCCACTCTCTGTCTGCCCCAGCTGATGAAAATCTAACTTCTGCAGCAGGCGAGATGAATTTAATCACCTTCTTTTCTGTCTTCTTTTTTCCCTTAGTTATAGGGACGTGGAAAACTTCAACAGTATGAGTGCTTTGGGCAAAATATAAATGCTTAGTCTTAAAAAAAAAAACACTTAAAGAAATGCATAGGTAAGGAATCTGGGCTTCAAAAGTGTCACTGCAAAATGTCATCGGTCTTGAAGGTTAGAAGATAGAAACTACGGGAGGTGAGGGGTTTACAAAGCAAATAATCTCAGATGATCCCTTATGCAGTCAGTGTACAGGGGGACTTTTAATCAGTTCAAAGGTGGCTGAGTATTTTTATATAAATCACTCATTTTCATTTCCAGCTAGCTGAGTGCTCCTGCTGCTGGGCACTGAAGGAATCTCAAGCAAGGGCACAGACGTTGAGAAGTGCGTTAAGGTGCCTTCGAATGATTTAATGTCTGTACTGCAAGAGAAGTTAATTTATCATATGAGAATGAATTCAGAAAAGAAATTCTTATTTATGCTAATAAAATATCTTCTTGCTAGAAACCTAGTTTAGGTTTTTCATGCAGGCAGCAATTTTTATTAATCTCTACCATTTGACTGACACACATTTCAATTTTCAGATGATTTTTCTACAGTGCTGGAACAGTATATTAGCTGAAAAATACACTCTGGAATGTGAGTGTAAAGTATGCATCCATTATGCAGCAGCACCAAGGCAGAATTAGACTGCACTTTGAGACAAGATATAGTATCTGTCGCTCCTGTGAATGAGCCTTGATTAAATTAAACTCCCTACAGGGACAAAGGTTCAAAAGTTCCCGGTTTAATAAAACATATGGCAGAAAATGTGGGAAATAGTCAAGTATGTGAAGCTTTAGCACTGTAAATGGATCTATTTCCCAAGCATGTGCATTTTCTCTGTACACAGCTCTTTCTTGTCAAAATACTTTTTTCTTAAATAACTCAGTGTTTGCACTGTTCACACAATGTGTGTGAAATCTCCCACAGTGGGTATAGGTATAGCTCTGTGTACACTTTGAAAGAGGAACAGAAATTCCAAGAAAACATACTGCAAACGAGAAACTCTGGGGTCTCTTATTTAATTAAAATATATGAAAAAATAATATAACCCATATATTATTCATTTTGCTATTCAGTTCAACATGTTATAACTGTACTCACATTTTCAGCCTTTAGAGAGCTCTTCTGTCCCCTCTTAAATCTTTCATAGATAATGTTTGGAAGAAAAGCTGAACAATTGGTAGCTTGGGAAGCTGATGGGAGGCAATTACCAGATTTCAGCCTATGGTTTTTGTATGAGCATTTAATAGTGTTAAGTAAATAAAAAAACAGTTGGCCCTGGAATATATGAAAAACATGGAGGCTGACCTACTGCTCAGGGACACTCCTGACAATTCTCATGCTGCAACAGCTGGATGCATAAACTGAAGGAGATGACAGAGGTCTGGGTTTTCAACCATCTTACCTGAAACTGCAGCCAATTGTAGTGCATATTGTTGCACTTTTCCTGATTTTCCCATGCTGAAGACTCAAATTGTTTGATAATGCCTTCCGGGGAAATGAAAAGTAATCTTTATACAATTGTTTTGATAAAAGAAATAGCACTGCAAGCTATGCACAGTTCTCACAGACTGCTTTTTGAACATGTTCATGTATCTGAATTTAGAGTAAAGTGGTTCAAGCAAAAAAAAAAAAAAGACAGTTTATTTCTCATTCTTGTGAAGAGAAAAAAAAAAAAACCACAACAAAACAAACAGAACAACAATAACAAAGAAACAAGATCCTTCCACAGACTTGTACAGACACAGAGCAACACCAAACACAAGAACTGAGTGGATGATGTTATACACCTTGTTCAAGCACATTTTCACAATTCTTTTTTTTCCTTTCCATGCGTATAAGAGTGTAACTTCAAAGGAAAGGATAAAAACAGCAGATGCATCTTCTGCAGAAGAGGATAACTGATCACGGTGTCCACTATGAGCGGACAGGATGCTGTCAGCACTAATAGGTCTTAATTGTCCTGACCAGCCTCACCTGGGACCCCCACCCTGCCTTTCCCTGCCCTGGTTCTCTGACAGGGCTTCTGAGATGGACCTTAGGTTCATGTTGTCACCTTGTCTCCAATAACTTCTTCAGCCTCTTCTCCTGTCTCATCTTCTGCTGCCCCTGGATGGACCTGGCCCTGGTTCATCCTTTCTTTTGGGTCTGGGGCTGCTGACAGATGCTGTTACCAGCCCCTGGCTCTGCTGGCTCCGCTTAGGTGCTGCGTGCGAGGGCATTGCCTGCGCTGGAGTCACCCTTGGCTCATCCTCCCTTGAGGAGCAGCCCTACTGTCACTGTTTCCTGACAAACAGGACAAAAGTTTATCGAAATTGCAGCAAGATAGATGTAGGATAACCATTAAGAAAGCTTCCTAACTGTAGCCTGTTCTTCAGGTCCTTTCCAGTCCTAATTTCCATGAACCTGTGAGATGCCTGCCACAGCCAACAACTGAAGTTAAATTCACTGATTATAAAGCTAAGATTTTTTTTTTCCTTCTGTGTGGCTCCAGGGTACATTTGCATGGTTCTTCACAATCACAGCTGACACCTCCTCTTCAAAACTCAGTAGATTTGCTGCTCTGTGACAGACCTGTAACTGATCTTACAATAAAATTTCAGTTAGATGTCGACCTTGGCGCCAGTAGTGGTTCCACTAACTCAGCAGCTTCCCTTTAGCTTTTCTTATGCAGAAGGACAACCGCATCTGCAGACAACCTGCTTTTGATACCAGTCAGTGCATCTTGAGACTTTTCTATCTGCCACTAAGGTATATTCTGGCCATCTTCAGAAAAAGTAGACTAGATAAGCCCATATGGGATTCTTAAAATATCTGTAACACTCCAGAGTAACAGATTTTGCTATTTTGCAAAATACCACTGCAAGCTTTCCCATACAATACATTTTGTAGGAGGCACGAATAAATTTCTCTTGATACCGAGATGCCCAGCTGGGGTGTCTCAGGCTGCAGCTTGTGTGACACAGCACCATGGCATCAACATGACGGCTGCCTCCGGACAAACATGTTAAACTAAAATAATCATGAGCACAAACTGGAAAATAAGTGAGTTAGCTTTGTATTTGCAATGGAAATCAACCAGGGTACTTGAGAGCTTTCGCTTTGATATTTTAACATATTTGTGTAATAGCTGTTTTGATGTTTGCCTGAGACGTGCCTCCAGATTCTTCCAGTCATGTATTAGGTGAATGCAAAGTGTAACAGCTGCCTCGTTTTTTTCTCCTCCCTCACTTGACTGTTAAGTCTTTCATCATGTATTAACACAAGGAAAGTGATCCAAAAGATACATTACTTCAATTAAAGAAGTCACGTACAGGCAATATGATGGAGTAGGAAAGAAGGACTATGGGTATGGTCAGAGGAACTATTCTGGTTACAGCTGAGCTGAATTGAAATTTTATTGACACCATTCGCGTGTTCCCCCCCCGCCCCGCTCGCTCCGGAGAGCTGCTTGTTCTCACCTCTTCTGCTGCCTCTGCCAGAGATCCCTGCCATTGGGTTTGGGTTTCATGTGTTTGTTTCATTTTGAATAGGTTGAGTTATGTAGGCTCTAAATCTGTTCTGAGAAATGATCCAACTGAAAAACCCTCTTTAGAAGAAAAGGGTTGTTTCAAGTTGGCTCAATCTGTAGGTTAGAGATCAACCAGGCAAACAATTAAACGAAGAGTACTGAGAGATGAAATCTCTGCTGGGCTTGTGGTGTGGGTGGAGGAAGAGGAGAAGGAGATAAAACATTGCCCTGAATCTGCTGCCTGCAGCACAACTCGTGTCACCAGTCCGTATGGTAAAAAGCATTAGCTAAAATACAGAAATGAGAAAGAGATTACATTTATGGCACCCTTATTAGGTGTCTTATTTTCAAATAACTGAAAAGACTGATTAAATCAGTTTTAGGGCACTGTAAAAAAATGTGAGTGCTACTATCAATGTTGGGTTTTTTCCCTAACCAGAAAGTTGTATCAGACTGTCGTTAAGTGAAGATTTTTATGAAGTTGCTGTAGATGATGTTAATTATCAGGAATTTGATAGCTCCTGGTTTAGCCTCTCCATTGTATAGCGACATGCTCTTATACTTGTCAAGAAAAAGCCTTCTCATTTTAAAAAATACCTGAAGAACTAACCCATCTCTAATTATTAGAGTTCTATGCTCTTCATCCTACTGCCTGCCTCCCATGTCTTGTTTGATCCATTTTTCTGTAGTATTCATAAATAATTGAAACTGTTGATGATTTTCCTTAAAGTATGACATCTAGCAAAGAGCTTAAGAGAATGGCAAAGATAAAATAGCATAGTATAGTTTCTTATCCAGAGGAGAAATAAAAAATTCCAATTCCTGAAGATGCATGCTCCCTAGGATAGATTTTTTCATTATTATTGCCGCCTTCTTTTGTCTGCTTTCCTTTCTGTGTTGTTTGGTCCATTTTAAACACTACTAAGGCTAGATCAAAAAAAAACATGGGAACACTCTGATTCTCCAGCACATTTTGTATTTTGGCATTTGTAGAAATAAAAAGTGCTGGAAGGGCTTCTTGCTAAATTTTTGCCACTAAACTGAAAGGAATAAAGAGGTGATCTCGTAGCCTGTTTTCCTATCAAAACAGAAAACTCATCTTGTCAGGTATGGCTTTGGGCTTCATAAAGGTGTTTCAAAAAGGTATTTCTTTGGGCATAGAATCATCGAATCATTATGGTTGGAACAGACCTCAAAGATCATCAAGTCCAACTGCCCAACGCCACCATGCCCACTAAACCCACTAAACCACGTCTCAAAGTGCCACATCTAAATGTTTTTTGAACACCTCCAGGGATGGTGACTCCACCACCTCCCTGGGGAGCCTGTTCCAATGCCTAACGACTCTTACAGTGAAGAAGTTCTTCCTAATATCCAACCTGAACCTCCCCTGGTGCAACTTGAGACCGTTTCCTATTGTCCTATCGCTGGTTACCGGGGAGAAGAGACCGACCCTCACCTTGCTAAACCCTCCTTTCAGGTCGTTGTAGAGGATGATAAGATCTCCCCTCAGCCTCCTCTTCTCCAGGCTGAACAACCCTAGCTCCCTCAGCCGCTCCTTATAAGACTTGTTCTCCAGGCCCTTCACCAGCTTTGTTGCTCTTCATTGGACATGCTCCAGCAGCTCAATGTCCTTCTTGTAGTGAGGGGCCCCGAAATGAACACAGTATTCGAGGTGGAGCCATGATCCAAGTTTCTCAAGGAGGACACTTTCTTACCACTAGCCTGCGACATACCCATGTGTATGCACAAATCCATAGGCTCACCTTCCATTTCATCATGTGAATACCCTGCTATTGCCCACTAGCTTGGGTACATTTTTTTTTTTCAGAACAATGTATATATATTTCTAGCTTGGTCTTTGAAGACAGTCTACTTACTAAATGGTGTTGCTTCTTTCCTTAGTTATGATTATAATGAACTAGATCCTTTCCTGTGACTGACTGACTGAAAATGAAGAGCTAATCTGTGTTAGTCACAACAAGAGTTACAATGGCTGGTAAGTTTAATCACGCAATTCCAGGCAACGCACACTACGGACAGAAGTTAAGAGTTACCAGATTTGTACTCTCAATAAGCTCACTGCAGTCCTAGATGAGCCATGAAAATTTAATCTGGTCAACAAAACACTATGTGACTTTTTGAGAAGATCACTGGCTTGGTTGGAAAAAGAAATGCGCATGAAATGGTCATCTGCAAGGTGTTCATCTCAGACCTACACTAGGGTTTAACTTTCAAAAAAATAGCACTGTCAGAATGAGTGTAGCCTCTAGTAGTTGCTACCATCTCGGGGGAGAAAAGGGTTAAGAAGCTAATGAAGGAGATCGGGCACACCTGCAAGCTGTTTGTAATACTGTAAGTTAGGGATAAAAACCTGAATTCAGGTGGGGGGCAGTACATATAGGTCAATGTGAGAAAAAGGACCTGGACTTTCTATGTCAAGACTATGGGTAAGGGTTTAGAAGAAAGGGTTCTCTTCTGGAACTAAATAGGTCTAGCATTATGAAAGGCAATCTTTTTTTCTGGTCAGAAAGCTCAAAACTGATAGACAGTATAACTGTCCTGTGAGCAAGCAGGTAACCTCATGCCACTGTCCTAAGAAAGAGATATTACTCAGGAGGTGATGTGGGGTTTTTGTTTGGCTTGTTTTGTTCTCTCTGCATTAATGGTCAGATCGTGGTTGAATGCTCTGTCTGATTCCGGTATCAGTGCTTCAGAAAAGATGTGGAAAAGTTTGGAGACCTCGGAGAAGATCCCTGAGAATGACTGTGGATCTGGAAAGGTCCAAGAAAGAAATTCTTATCAGTGAGTGTATGTTGAGCTTGCACAGAGAAAACTTTGCTGAAGTTGCACATAGGTAAACCAAAGGTTTGTTTTGCTTGTCTTTACAGGAAGAAAAGCAGCTTACTCAGGATTTCCCATACCAAGCAAAAACTCAGTGTTTTTCAGTACCTGATGTTACCTCAAATTGAAACTGTGGTTTTGTGAAGAAATAACTGCGGAGGAACAAAGGCCAGGGCTGCACTGCAGTCTGAATGAGTGGCTGATCGAGGTCACCGATCCAGCACAGCAGGACACCCGGGGCTTGCCTCTGTGCTGCAGCAATACTGAAGACAGGACTCCTGTTCCTAACACATGGTGCCACGGCCACACCTGGGCACCAGTGTAGTGGGCAACCCTAGACTGCTCCGACCACAAGAAAAGGCTTCGGCTCCGTCTTTGTTGCCCTCTTCCTCACCCTTCCTTGCTCAGCTACTGGCAGTGCTCGTCCCCCGTTGTTGAGTTGGCACCGTTGAGTTGTTGAGCTGCAGCACCGCAGGAGGGTCCTTAGTAATGGCAGCCCCGTGTCAGGGCGGTAGGGCATGGACCGAGCTGTCACTCCCTTCTTCCCTTTGGGCTCAGGAGGTTTTCACCTGAAACAGGTTGATCCAACGGTCACATTTGCCCTTACAATCTGCCAGGCTGGGTTGTCAATCTGTGAATCTTACTTGATTTACGAAAGCTGTCAATCTGTGGTAGGAAAGTATTTCCTTCACCTCTGGAATAGCTAGATCGACTTAATGGAATTAACTATAAACATATTTGACTCTCTAAGAGCTCAATAATTTCCTGGAAAATATTACAGTGGGTGACAGGCAGGTGAACGCTTCCCAAATAACCCCAACGACGTGCTTGGCTGAATCAGCAGTGACTCCCCTGTACCAGCCTTACACTGTACTGACCTGACTGGAAGCGTAAAGGTACCACACCAACCAGCCACTTAATGAAGTTGTCTCCCTACTCCACAAAAAATGGTGTAACTTGACCGTCCTGGATTTCCCCTAAGTGTGCTTTCCTAAAACCGGCCTTTTCCCACGGCAGTACCCGTAAACAGCCAGGACAGGGCCTTCCCTCAGTCGGCAGGCCGGCCCGGGAACAGAGTTTCCCGGGAGGAAGGAGCAGGAGGAGGGCGCTGGGGACTCCCTTCCCTCAGCCGAGGGTGCCGGGCAACCCCGCGGCGGTGCCGTTACCGCTCGGCGCCTACAAGCGCAGCCCTTAACCGC
>NW_009635120.1:0-416 GCF_000690535.1 Cariama cristata
TGGGTTGGTTTGGGGGGGATTTTGCTTAAAAATAAATAAATACATTTGGGGAGGGGGATGAAAGGGTGGGGGAATCACCTCATAAAGGTTGAAAAATGCAGCGTTGGAAAGGTTCGTGTTGGCTGCTGTGCCGTGTTTGCTGGGTGGCTGTGGTGAGGCGCGAGCCACCCACTGTGGTACCTGGGCAGAGCTCAGAAACTTCAGGTGAGATGAAGGTTGGAGCCCTCTCCCTTTTTGGGGGGATTTTGATTTTGTTTGACTTTTTTTTTTTTTTAAACTCTGGACTGAAAAAGTCACCAAAGAAACCCCCTTCTCTATGAGGGTGGCAAGGTGCAGCCCCGGGGCTGGCAGGGCACAGGGCTGAGGGGAGGGCGGCCAGGTGGGCTCCCGCCGCCACAGGCCCTGAGGAGCTGAGA
>NW_009635120.1:593-1101 GCF_000690535.1 Cariama cristata
CTGAGGCAGCAGCACAACCTCGTGTTTCTGGGATGCTCTGAGACTGCCCCCCTGATCGGGAGCTGAGGGTGCTCAGCACTGCCTGATGGATGGTGCTGCTTAAACAAATTTCAACAAAAGGAATGAGATTCACAGCTCTCTGCTGCAAAGACAATGAGTCATAAATGGAGAGGTACCACTCATTGGCAAAGAAATGTGAAATTTCATCAAGGGTAGTGTAACCTGACAAAGTGCAGATTACAGCAGTGGAATAGCAGTGGCCACTCAGGCGCCATCCGGCTTGAGTGATAATTGCTCACAGGTCTGATTTATGATGAAGGAGAAGGCATTCAAAGATATCTTGAAAGAGAGAAAGAAAGGTGAGAGAGAGGTTTACTGCAGCTGGCAACAGCTTAACTGCATTTATGTTAAGCTTCTAAGAAGGTTTCCTAGTATGCTGTTATCTCCAAGTAAGGAGAGAAAGTTTGACATTTAATTTGTAGTTCTACACCCCCCCCCCCCCCCCCCC
>NW_009635120.1:1591-4312 GCF_000690535.1 Cariama cristata
TGTTGTTCCCCCCCCCCCCCCCCCTTCCCCAGCTTCCCTCTTCTTTTCTTTTGTTGCATTTGTTATGGTAAAAACAAACTTTCCCTTCAGGGTTTTTCAAAGGAGAAGGTTATCTCCTCTGAATTGTCATCCTAAGGAGAGTAGGGGGAAATACAGTGTCGTATTCATTCAGGAAACTGCTTAAAATTCATATCCTCTGTTCAGCTTCCCCCCTCCCCTCCCACCCTGTAACACGCACACACATCTGACTCCTTGTAGTCACACTACACTGAAATCTGAAATCATGTAGATGACCCTCTTGTTGGAAATAAAGCCAAACTCACTCTCCACCTCATGTTTTCGACATCATAATGTATGTCCTTTCTCTTTGTTCATTTGGGGAATATATATGTACGCATACACACGCACTCTCCAGGTAAAACGAGGGAAGAAAGAGAAAGCAAGTGAGATTAAAGACCGTAATCTCTTCTTTTACTAATTAGCAGAACAACAGAAAAAGCATTGTTCAGAGTCCACAGTGGGTTGATGACATTATTGTATTATTGATGCGCTGGTGAGTTAGTTAGACTTTAGGCTTTTCAGCTGCCTGCTTATTTATCCTCTTTTTTCTCAGTGCTTTTTACATCGGCTTGTAGACATACTACATTCCCTGAGGCCTTCTTTGTACATAGGATTCAGCAGGTTGGTAATAAATATGTCCCACACAAAGACAGGGCGTCTGGGGTCTCATTTGCATGCTTATTCTAGTTGTTCAGTAATCAGAAGTGCAGGTAATGCCAGCACACTGGTGCCCTGTTAGGATCAGCTCAGCATCACTACGCTATCAGGAGGAAAACAAAGGTGACTTATTATTCCACCTATCAACCCATAATCTGAGAGTTCACATGAATAAGAAGCACAAACCATACAAGCCCATCACGTCTAAAACCCAGAGACTCTTCTGACCTCTGTAAATGGATTTAATTGCTTTAGTTCCTTAACGTTCAGTTTCTATGAGGCTTAGTCAGCTTAAACTTTAAATGACAAAGGCAGGTCTTTATGTTCCTTAAATGGTGAAAATTAGTAAAAGCTTATTTTGGTTAGGACTAAGTTTAATACAGTTAGAGCACTCATTCTCTGAGAATAGTAGCTGTCTCAACAGCAGGACAGCCTGAGAATGCTGTCCAAAGGATTTGTGTTGCACTTTTTAATTGATTGTGGCTAGGTTTTCCTTCCACAGCTGTGTAAACTCAGCCTTAGAGAAGTCCATCCAAAGTAAGTAACACCCAGGGAGCAGTACTGCTGTTACAAATCCCCATGTAAATTGCAAATATAATGCACATGGAACTTAAGAAACATGCTACTTTTTGAAGATACAGTAGGCTATTCTTTATCTAAGTTCTTTTCATTCTAGAAAGGTAATAATGCCCATAATATTATTTCTACACTTCCAGGAAGATGTCCAGCTAAACTTCCAAATGAAGACTGGAGCAAACTAATAAGTATATAAATATGCAGGCATCTTTTACGGCTTTTAGTTTTATATTGGATGTATTACAAGCCATTGTTTGGGTTTTTTACTTATAAGGTAAAGGCAATTTAGATCATTAAAAATCTCTAATTTTTATTGTACCTATACTATCAGCAGGTACTTAATTTTACGGAAAACACTTTTCAGACTTGGACCTTTTTGCTTTTGTTTTTCGATATGTCAACTCCAGAAGACTTTTTATTTTCCCTAAAATTATTCAGAGTAACTAGGATTTGAATCTCTCCATTTCATAGAATCATCAAATGGTTTGGGTTGGAAGGGACATTTAAAGATCATCTAGTTCCAACCCCCCTGCCATGGGAAGAGATGGCTTCTGCTGGACCAGGTTGCTCAAAGTCCTGTCAAATCTGACCTTGAACAATTCCAGGGATGGGGCATCCACAGCGTCCCTGAGCAACCTGTTGCAGTGTCTCAGCACTCTCATAGTAAATAATTTCTTCCTTATAAGAAATCTAAATCTACCTTCTTTTAGTTTAAAACTGTTACCCCTTGTCCTGTCACTACAGGCCCTGGTAAAAAGTCTCTCCATCTTCTTTATAAGCCCCCTTTAAGTATTGAAAGGCCACACAGAGCCTTCACTTCTCCAGTCTAAACAACCCCAACTCTGTCAAACATCTCAGACTGTTTCCTTTTCGAAACCTTAAAATTTCCTGATTTGAGGATTTCAGCACTATATGAAAAGTAAGCTGCCTTGGGATATCTTGGTGGATGTTCAGATACACTGATTAGTTCTTCAGGTTTCTCATCGGTCACTATATGTATATACTAGTGTGTAGGTATGTATGTATATGACTGATGAGAAGCCAGAACTGTCTGAAGGCATCTGATTGTTTTAAGAAACTAACAACTGCTGTGTTGGATCAGCACATTGGTCCATGTGGTCTCTACCAGTGGTATGGGAGGAGAAGCACGAGCCAGTGGGGCTGTAGGGAGGATGCTGGCTGGCTGGGGAAGGTCGAGCGCCAGCCAAGGAGAGAGATGTAGAGGTTGATAATTGTCTCTGAGGCAGCAGCTTTTTTCCATTTGAACCAGTAATTAACATGAAAAATAAAAAAAAATAAAATCGAGTGCCTTTAGGGGATGATGTTTAGGAAGGGCACATCAGCCTGACCGTTGCTGTCCACTTTCCTCAGCATCTGCAGCTGTGGCACTGGGGATGTTAGCAGGTACATATCTGCTTAGCACAGCTG
>NW_009635120.1:4343-19470 GCF_000690535.1 Cariama cristata
TAGGGAAATGGTTGTTATCCCCTGGGGACCTGATGTGCAGGGTGACAAAGAACAGATTTTGAAAAATACATAAAATCTGTGGAAAGCTGACATCTGAATTACTTTGAGAATGCTGACCGTGTTGCCTTGTAGTCAAAGCCAAAGTGCATGACTTCTTCCAGCTCTTTCATCAGTGGACAGGCATTCAAGGTGAAGTATGCTTTTGTCACTTTGTGGGGTCTGGTGTGTTTCTCTAAGTTGCTCGTATCAGGCAGACTGGAAGGCTGGGTGTAGACATTTGAAACAACCTCTGCAGCTGGGAGCTGCAAAATCCAAAATCACCTCTCGTTTTGAGCAGTTTAATATTCTCAAGCACAATTTCAGAGACCAGGGCATGGATTTTATTTAATTCTAACAGAAGTAAGGAGATACCAGAAAGTTGTAAGAATATCTGAAACTAATTCTCTGGTCCTAGAAATTACTTTACTCATGTGGCATTGCAGGCAACATCTACTAAATTCTCTGTAGGAAGAAACTAAGTTTGGAGTCTTATCACCCACTTTTGAATATGTGTACCCCAATTTCATCGACTTCTCCCTTAAATACATCCCTATTCCAACACGTCCTGTGTCTCCCCACTGATTAAACCAGTCCTGTTCCTTTGTTACCACTAAGGACATTTATTCACAAAAAAAGCAGCAGTGGAGGGTCACGCTGCCAGTCACCCAAAGTGACATTGCTGCTGGAGAAGAGAGAGAGAGAGAGAGAGACGGGAGGTAGGCATGATTCACTGTGTTATTAGACTTTGAATTCCAAGAGGATTGTTCAGCGTTGTGTGAAGCGTGGACAATGCAGCCCTCACCTCAGGCACAGATTGTGTTGTCAGTGGAGGGGAGGAGGAAAAAACGTGTTGAGTACGTACATAACTATTCCAGAGTCAGATCCTAGGAGACGAGTGCAACTTCCATAGGATGCTTGATTTCAGTGGAAAACAGGCCGCATCAGGACCAGTTTGTCCCCAGAAGCCCAAAAAGCCACAGCGTGCTGCGCCTACTTAGTGGGATCTGCATGAGTGAGCCACTTGGCCAACAAAATCCACAGTCAGGGAGTTAATGCAGATTTTGTGTGCTGCCTTTGCCACGGTTTCTTTGTTTGGAGTGCTGGACAATTTGAAGCAGTAGGTTTCCCTAAGATCATCTTCTAATTTATACCTGAATTGGACCAGTCTAGACCTCCTAAAGAATGTGTCCTATATTCTGTTCAGGATTTTTTTTAATCTTTAATTATCAGCCTTGAGGTGTTGAAGACAATCACCATTTGTAATTTACCTCCCTTTCCTATCTTTCAGAAAGAACTTTCCACCTTTTTATTAAATGATTTCGCCCAGATTTATGAAGATAAATTCTTCACAAAAAGGCTGAGAAGGTCTACTGCAGCCTTATTTGTGTTTTGTCAAATAGTTTAATTTGATATAAATTGTGGATTGCTGGTAGTTTACAGTGACTAACTGACCAGATCATCTGCCACTACTGCTGCTATGGCTGGATTCCTTCAGTATCAAAAAGGAAGTTGTCTTCCAGAAATACAGGGCACTTTCTGCTGAAAGTTTTAAATCTGTGTATGTATGTGCATACTGTTTTTTTCTTTAATATCCTTGATGTGTTTAGTGCTGCATAGTCTGCCACACAGAGACTGCTGTTTTCAGACTCATTCTGCAGCCCAGTGTGACCAGCTGAAAGACTGAACTTAGCATCAGCCTGTTTTGCACCAGGCATCACTTCTGTGATCTTCAGGTCCGACTTCAGATGCATGAGTTGTCCTGTAGGAGCCCTGCTCAAGCACAGGGTTAGGTGTTTACAATGCTGGGATGGAAAAGACGGTCACAGAGAAATCAAACTGCAGCAGGGAGACCAAAAGACAAAGAATATTACAGCATTTCAAAGAAAGAATTGTATCATATAAGGCTTCTTAGAAGTGGAGAATTTTCAGGGATCCAACTAAGGAGAGCAAAAGAACCTTTGATAATGTAATCTTAATAATTGATATTTTACTCATCTAATAATTAATAATAAATCTCAATTAAATTCAATTTTATGTAAGGCTTTTTTTTTTTCTTTCCAAAAAGGCTTGTGGATGGAGGGTCTATTCTCTTGCTGTATTTTGTCCTTGCACAATGCTTTCTGTTGCTACTTTTTTTACTAGTTGAGTAATTGTGTTAAGTAAGAATAACAACTAATCTCTGCATCCTTTATCAGAGATTTGCAGAGTCCGTTAGCAGCCAGTGTTATTCATAATGGTAATTCATAATTACAGAAGGGAAACTGAGGAATAGGAAGATATAACCAGTCATTTTCCAAGTATTTTTTAAAAAATTAAAAATATTCTTTGGATTATTGTGTTCCCTATTAAAACTTTTTTAACACTACCACCATCACCCCTCCCCCCCCCCAACGTTTCAGAAGTTCAGGAAAAAACATCTTAAGGAGGGGAAATGTTTAAAAATATGTTCACTTTAACAATTGCTTTGAAATATTTTTAATAAAAGAACTTTTTTTTAGAACAGTGATGACTGAAAAAAAAAAAGGTGGTAGGAGAGGTGCTTGGAAAAAAAACTTTCGAAAACCAGTTTTACATAGTTTTTCACTGAATTTGTCCTCTAATTTGGGAACATGTTCAGAGTTTAGGCTGAGACACTGTGACCTAAATTCCTCCCTTTTCATTTTAATCAGAAAACTAAACAAGAGACATATTAATCATAAGCTTTCAATTTAGAGGCATTTCAGGCCATCAGGGTCCGGAATCATCCTGAGGAGATTCCTCTTTTTCCACTCCTTGTGGAAGAGCTGTGGCTGACTGTGGGTCCATAGGAGCCCGAGAAGTTAGTTAGGAGCATGAATCTGGTCATTTGGCTTGATTTTCACAGTTGTCATCTACTTGAATTCACTGAAACCATCCAAAAAATCACTGGCATACTTGAAAAGTTGTCCTCAAATCGTTCCTCCAAATTCCTCTCTGTTGTAAAGATGACAACAAGGTTCAGGTTTTGAATTCCCAAGCATCAGCCATTGCCTCTTAGACCCCTGAAGATCAAGTAAGAGGTTGTAAACTGGCAGATGTGAGGAGGATCAGATCATGAATTATTCCTGCTTCTATTCACTGAGTGGTGGGGCCATCCCGTTGAGTTTTTGTTCTTCCAGTTTCACTCTTCCTACCAGGAGGAAAGATCAGAAAGATTTCAGTGTGCAAGCCGCAGGTCTTTTGGAGGATATGAAGTTCTAGAAATGCCCACTTACCTTGCTGTCAATTAAGCTCTTGCCCTATGAATTCACTTTGCATCCTAAGAGTATTTGTTTAACCTTGCAGTTGTTTGGCTTCAGGATGAGCCAAAGGTGAGAAGCAAATCATTTGCCATAGGACTAGATTCTTATCGCTGATATTGGTGGGAGGCATTTGGATTAGATTTCTAGCATAACGAGGGTCAAATCCTGACCCAGCTAAAATCCTTTTGGCTCAAACAGGGGGAGGTTTGGTCCACAATGGATAATAGGAATACACACAAGTCAGGTTTGGTTGGTTTTTTTTTTTTTTTTTTGCAAAGAATAAATATCCCAAAGAGAACAAAGCAAAGTTATGATTGTCACATTCAGTGAAGGGCAGCAATGAAACGAGTCACCTTTCCAGGCCAGTAGGGAACACACTGAATCAGTTAAAGTAGATTTATAGCTTTTTAGCTGTGATAAAACCATATCAGTCTGTATATGAATTTACATAGGAGTAGTTTTTTTTTTTTCTTTCTTTTAATGCAAGCCACATTGGAAAGTGTGCACAAAGGAGCCTCACTCTGAGGAAAGACAACTGGAACAAATTATATGCATTCAGACTTGTTAAACTGAATTGGCAGCAGAAATATTCCTGGTAACCTGAGCATTACAGCAGCATTGGTATAGTTAAGGTTATGTCAGCATTTCCATTAGAAACCCCTACTTTCAGAGGTTTATATTTGCAGTAAAAATTCACTGTGGGTTGAAACTTGACAAGCTGTGCAAGGTCTCATCTGAGATGGATTTTTTTTACCTTTTTCTTTACAAAATTGGGGAGAAAAATCCGTTTGAAGAGTCAAGCTACAAGAGCACAAACAAAAATAGCAGCATTCTGGCTTTGATCCTTTTCGATGTTAAAAACCCCTGTTTCTTTCTTTTTAGTGTAACTATGAAATGTGCAACAAAATCTTGTTCTGAAGAAGGAATTAATCATTACACTCTTAAAGGAAATGAAACATTAATTTATGTCCCATTAGATACTTTTTCACTGCAGGACTGCCAGTGTTTTGGTCTACCTCAGGTTATACTGAGAGATTTGTGACTAACATGAAACAAAGCCCCCAAAAGAGCAGATTCCTTATGGAAAAAATGCTTCTGGGCAGCTTTAGAAGAACAAAACTTTGAAGGCAGTGTTGTCCAGAGACTGGGGTGAGTACTAGGAATTCAGCCTTCTGGTTTCTGCTACGGGCTTCTCAGCTAAAAAACTTAACCTTGGTTTTCTCCATTGTAGATGGAGTATATAGCAAGCCGCTAGCTTCGGTATCCTTCCAAGCTATTTCCTCATCTGTATGATATTACTGGAGCTAGCCGTGGTTTACACTACAGAGAATGAGTAGACAAAAAGGGACCCATGGCTCCTTACTTGCAGACACCACGTTTCAGAGAGTAAGCTAATCTTTTTTCTAAATCTTTTCAGATTTCTGGGTGCACAGCACTGAAATCATTATTTCTGGGTACGTATTATCTCTGAGCTGATGCCTCCATGGCTGAGGATCTTGTAGGAGATTGTGTCTGCTCTCAATTCCTGCAGGGTTGTGTGTCTTCTACACTTTGAAAAGTCATAGCTGATGTTTATCAGAACTTCTTCATTCACCAGATAAAAGCTGGTGTGGAAGTGCAAAGTATTATAAAATACAGGAAGGAAGTCTGATGCTCGTGTACTCGTGGCTGAGTCGTGTTATTACTGTGAAATGGATCTCTCAGTTGGGAATGAGCTCAAACTTTGGGAAGGCTTGTTCCATTAGCTGTTTTCAAGCCATATGTCTCCATTTTAAAACGAGGACCTGGGGGCTTTGAACTTTATTTATAAGCTGAAATTTGCTGGCCACTGTGAACTAGTGATTAATTTGTAAGGGAGAAGATGCCAGAAGTCTCGCTCTGACCGGTGTGTTCTTTCAAACTAAAGATCCAATAACTGCATAGCCTCAGAAGATGTCTCCCTCCACTTCCTCCTCCATCATTTCTGTGCTTTGCATTATTCACTGTGTTTATTGTAACACACTATTAATCTCGACCACAGCTTTCAAACCATTGTGTGACCCCAAGAAATTTTTCAACTAAAGCAGTGATAGCTTTAGTTATTCTGAGTGGAAGCTTTGAGGCTCTGAGTAGAAAAGAAAGGATAGGGTTAAAATGTTTGAGGCGGTAACTCAGAGGAAAAAGTGTCTTCTGCAGATACAGAGCAAGTTTTCTGAAAAATAGCATTTGGAACATGACATGAGGGGATGGTGCAGCTTCTTGCTGTGTGTATATGAACCACAGTGTATCCTTTGAAGTTACTTCCCGTGTGTACCTGGGTGCAAAGCAGTAGGGTTGTTTTGTTCAAGAGAGGGCAATCCTTAACCATGTGTCTAACAGCAGGACCAAGCCCTTAGTGCCCATGCTTGGTAGTAAAGCTGATGTGATAGACAGTTACGGCACAGAAGCAGCCTTTGATCTTGGAGGGCTTTATATGAAAGACTGTCACAGTTCCTTAAGAGTCAATTGGGTTAAGCCTTTGAGAACTACAAGCCCCAGTATACGCATCCCACATAAGAATTAATTTTGCTGGCAGTTTGGAAAACACCAGAACTTGAAGGGTTAAAAATTTTGTTTGCTTTTAGTTCCTGCCATGTGAATTGAGACAAAAACCGCAAGAAGAGATGGAATATCTGGGGTAGTGTTTTAAATGCATGATTGTCATTAACTCAAAATCTACAACTACAAGATCAGTATTTTGTAGTGAGTAATGCCTGGAAATGGGAGTTAGAAGACTGGTGACAGTTTGTGACCTTGGCCAAGTGACTTAAATGCTGGTGCCTGACTCTTCCATGAATAAGATGGGGGATAAAGATCATTGTTCTATTCTTACAAGCTTTGGAGATTTTTCGATTCTTGACTAAAAATGAAAAATACTGTTGCTGTGCTCCCACTCCTTTCTGCTGATACGTCCATAGTGTCACAGGGCTTTATTGCTGGCTTTTAACGTGTACTCACATCTCTGTAGGTAAGGGATGGTGATGCTGCAAAGTTTAGGCACTCTTTTTTGCAACGTATCTTCAAAATCTGCCCTGACTTTTAACAGGGAATATTTAATAGATCTTTTTTCTCTTTCCATGTAATAATTAGATCTATTAATGGAAACCTACTAATTAAAGCCTTTTCCATGTAAAGCAAAGAAAGAGTAGCAAAAAGGCAAAACAGCTCAAACCATAAGATTGTATGACAGAAGCTGATAAAATTCAGACATATAGTATGTCACATTTCTGTTTACAAGAGGTCAGCTGATATTGACATGTCAAAGTAGCATGAAAATATACAACCATTCACTAAAGGCAGCAATGATGGGGTGAAAGACCAGTGACTCCATGTTACTTGAACTACTGAAGCCCAAATCTGCCCCTTTTGCTCATCAAGTGTCTCAGACTGCAAGTAGTTTATTGGTAAGACTCGTTAAAATAAGAAGGCCGGATGGGCCCTCATTAATTGCCTCCTAATTCTTCCTAACCTTTCACTTCTTAAGGACATCAGCATTACTCGGAAATTAAGCTCACAAAATATAGCAAGGGCATTTGGGATGCCTTTCAGAGTAGCCTAAAAATTACTATTGTCACTTCTTGTCTCTTTTATCTGTCCTAACTGAAGATGCCCTGACAGGGCAGTAAATTCATAAAATCATAGAGTATCTCGACTTGGAAGGGACCCGTAATTATGGGCAATTTTTACCTGTTGTCTTAACATAGATTGTTCCTTTATGGAAGATCTGAGCCTTTTTCTGTTATGTTAAATTTCTGTAGGTTTTCAGGGCATTTCTAGATGTCCCACCAATTTAGTCTCTTAATCTCGGTGTGTTTAATTTTCTTTCTATCTAAAAAAGACCTGTATTGTAGAGAAAAAGATCTGCCTCTCGGAATTATTGAGGTTAAGCAGGTTATAATTTCAGCATTTTGGACACCTCAGGATATTAGGCATTCGATAAGTACAACATGCTGCAAATAGGGAAAAGCATTCTGAGACCGTAAGTGGCCATATTTCTTTTCAGCGTTTGGGGGGAGAAGGAGTGTTGTGGTGACCAGGCCAGTAATACGAGAGTCTGTGTCATCATATGCACTATTCAAAATCAGCCAGCCATGACAGCTCCAGGTTCTCCCACATGAGGGGAGAATTGAGCTTTGTGACCTGCCTCAGAAAAATTAAAGTAGCGACACATGCCTCATTAGCATGACAGCTATGGGAGTGGGCTTGGGATATAATAAAGTGCTGCAAGACCTTGGAGTGCTTCAGTAGGAAAGCTCGCAAGTGTAAAATCGATGCTTTTGATACATTAGGTGGTAATGGAAGAAGCACAGCACAGAAGTGGTATGATCGGATGATTTAGTTATAGCTATAAATCTAGCGGCGGTATCGTGGCAACGTGATAGGACATAGCATTTCATAAGGAGCGCAGCATAAAGATTCATGCATTAGTCAAGTCTGGTGTTGAAGCACATGTGGGTGGGGTTGCATTACTGATATAAATGACAGAGTGGTTCATCCTGGCAAGCACACTGAGTAAAATGAGGATACTTTGTAGTAAATGAGCGCTTTAGACAGAGGTGACGATATTTGGATTCTGTATAGGTATTTCTGGTATAAAATTGTTCTGGTGAAATGAAAATCGGCGTGGATTACTCCAGGTTCAAACTAATACTTACACACTGACCCCTTCCTTGCCTTGCCCTGCCCGGCCAAATGCGGAGATTTTGTAAAAATTTTCCAGAGTGGCATTTCAACAGTAAAACTACTACCACTTGATGGTTGCTTGTGCTATGTTTTGATGTAAATCAGTTCTTTTCCTTGCTACTCAGTTTACATAAATCCTGCCCAAGTCACCTTAAACAACTTCTCTTCCTAAACCAAATGGCTACATGAGACTATCACAAGGATCTACATTCTGCCTCAAGCTGTATAGTTCCTCATTCAGGCATGTTGTTTTTAAATTCATTCTTCCTCTCACATTACCATCATTTTTGCTGCCCTTCTTTGTATTGCAGTCAGTTTTTCTACATCTCTCTTAATAGTGTGGGACAACTGAGGTTGGTATAGCTTCGCATATGCAATGAGCACCCAAAGAAAGACAGGTCAGGTAAAAACAGACAGGAGTGACGTTTCTTCCTGCCATTAATGTATGCTTGATTAGGAAAAAATATCATTAGGACTAGTACAGAGGAGCAGCAAGTCAGAAGAGACAAAGCAGATTTTAGTGGTTTTGTAGAATGAGTTACAGAAATCCTTACTGTTGCTGCCTGTAACTTTTCTGATACACCAATGAAACTTGAAACAAGAGGTCGTCTCAGAGGGTAATAGCTTCCAGCCAAAATGTGCTTCAGTCTACCAGACCACCCATCCTTTCTTTATCAATGAGGTCAAAATAATAGCAGTACTTGACACTTTTACACAGATGGGTAAAATCTATTGTGTCACCAGTAGATATTTCCAGAAACCTAACCCATGTAACTGTTTTTAATAGCAGAAATAGTTAGATTGTGCCTTTCCTGTGTATATCTCTAAGCAATTAGGAAACAGTAGGACTCCTGGTACCTCCTTGAATCAGATAAGTGTGATTATCTCCCATTTTACAGAGGTCACAAGTGACTAGCCCGAGGTCACCCAGGCATTCTGCGATAGCATCACTCTGGGATTCATCTCCCCTTATTCTCCCTTTTCTGTAACAACCACTACACTATGTTCTCTCCCAAAAGCTACACGGAGACACTTAACACAATTGAGCGCTTCAGTGCAATTGATTTCTAACAGTCTGTGAGCAACTTCCTAGACCTGATTTCACCTGCTGAAAATGGCTTACTATGATCAGGAGTTTTCCCCAGTTTACAGACAACTACAACGTTCATGCATGGAATTCATATAAAATACACAAATATGGACAGACATCCAAGTACTACAACTATCTAGATCTGCGTAAGATATCCTGTTTGCTAATGGAATGAGAAGTAAATGATTTTCAAACATAGTTGTGAAATTTGCAAACACACCTTAACTACCTATTTGAAAATTGTGTCCTAGTTTTTAATCACATGAATTTCTGAACGGGAAATTTAGGCTGGTGCTGAATATTGTGGTAGCTTTTATGTAAACCAGTTTGCTTTGTCTTCCATTTCTTCTCCATAAAAACTCTTAAGTGGTTTATATCACTGTCAGTCCATGCCAGAAGTTCCTCCAATCCATCTTGGGATAAAACACAAACAGTTCTCCTCTGACTGAACTGCAGGTTGGTTGCTGTGACGTGGAAAGCTGACTAAAGCTCTTTAATTTATGAAATGCTATGTAGTCCCCAAAAGATTGCCTAAATATTTTACTGCATGTCACTTTTTGTTGGAAACCAGAACCCGTATTTGCTGTGCCGTCCATTAAGTAGAACCTCTTCAAATTACTCCTGCCTCTACATGGGAGTTTGTATGTGCTAACTTTTATCCGACAACTTCAAACACATCTCAGGGCTCTAGCATCTTTCTTAGCATTTGTCTCCATCTTAGCTTAGTGTAATATTTATGTGCAGGATTTAGAGGTGATCTTAAAGCTTTCATTTTATTTTTTTTCCCAAATTGTTCTTTGCAGGGCACTGGAAGGGGGTGATATTTAAGGTCCCTTCAAAGAATTTGGTTAACTTTCATCTGCTCAGATGCTAAGAGAGTAGGATGTTTGCATGCTACAATGATTGATATATTATTGTGTACAAGAGGTAAAGATAACGTTTGAAGTTTTACAGAATTAATTTCCCTGGAAGTTTTTCAGCACAGTAGCCATGGAAAGCTTATTTCAGATAGACTGAGGAAGTGAAAGAAAGGGCAAGGATCTTTAAAGACCAGCATAAGTGACGTGCGTGGCAGAAAGATAATCCCTGAACACACCTGTGCTGTAGAAACACAACATATGGATTAGTTTTGTACTTAATCTGTCACTCTGGCATTCCCTCCGTGAACCGCCTGAGTGGTTTCTGCTGGCCCAGCTCAAGTGTCACTGCCGCTTCAGCAGCAGCCGCGTGAGCATCGCTGGATTTTGATACCGAACAATGCATGTTTGTTTGTTCACTTTGAGTCTGGTGTCTGAGGTGGAATTTTAATGGTGTGAAAAATGAGAGGAGGAAAGAGAAAATAAGAACCTGAGCACTGAAACACAGTGCTCAATGCAGTTTCTCCAAACTTTACATTCACATCTGCTGCCCTTTTCAAAAGCATCTCCTGGCCCTGTCTCTTATCCTCGTAAAGTGGAATTCTGCTGTTAGAGTTATTCTGACGGAGCATGGAGCATAAGGGGAGTCTTAAGTGCCTAGTCCTGCAGTTTTAATCCTTCCAGCTAGCCTTTGCACTTACTGAACCGTAGTTTCTCTTGTATTACAAGTTTCCTTATGTTTTCCGTTTTGCACTGTGAGAGTCCAAAGTCTTGCGCTGCATGTCTATAAAAACATGAGTTTTGTAATTTCAGGAAAATTCTTCTCGGCTCTGAGAGTGCTCCATACAAAAGGTGGGAAGTGAGAAAAAGAGAAAAGATTGTAAGGATCTGTCTGTGATTTCTGCCACTGCTGTGCATTTTGGAGGAAATGGCTCACTTGGATGAAGTACTTGTTGCAAAAGCCAAACTTCTAGCAGAAAAAAAGAGCATTAAATTCCAACCTGCAATCATTAAAGAGCAGAGGAAGAAGAGGGTAGAAAAAGACCTAAGAGCATGGAAGAAAGCTTTGTTTCAAATATATTTGAGTTTCAGATTGGCCTAGTGTACTTCCTGTGGCGTTGGAGTGCTGTAAATTGGAAGCGCTCAGGTTGGAAACAGGTCTGAAGCACTGATTTCTGAGCCCAAACAGAGTTGCACTTACTGCCAGAATGGTTTATTCAGCTTGCTGGATGGGAGCCAAAGGAACTGACCGCCCTGTGAGCTGAAACCAGTGCCAGCCAGCCGAAGAATAACATTACTTTGACTGAAATGGCAACTGTTTGTTTGTTCTTCCAGCTTTTAGTGCTGGTGGTGACAGAGAAGGTTAAAAATCGAAGAGAAAAAAATAAGATTATTGTGAAAGAGGATGAAAGGTTAGAGGCAAATTTTTCTCCTTGGTTACACTTCCCTGGTTGCTTGGTCTTCACTAGTTTGTAATTAAAAGAGAAGCTTGCTCTTCATTAGTTTTAACATGCAGGCTTTTCCCCTTCTTCTGTTAAAACATGGTAAATTCTTCTATATGATAAATTACTGTAACTGGTAATGGTTATAATGTACCAAACCCACTAGGCACTGTAGGCACTGTCACAGCAGTATGTGGTGTTTGTGGAGGTTACAAGTCATAGTTTTTCATGTGTTAACAGGAGAATACTTCACTGCTTAAATCAGCAATTGAATGGGACTTAGGGCTTGATCTCAATGACTTTAACAGGAGTTTAAGGTAAGCAAAATATGCAAGCTCGGGCATTTTCAGGTCTTTTTGTAAGTGACTCATGGAAAAGCTGGCTCTCCTGACGATTTTCTGTGCTGTCACGTTGTGAGTTTGGGATGGATCGCTTTTTGCTCTGGTCTGTAGCATACAGCAGCTCCTTACGTGCTATATCACAGAGGCGTTTGAGTGCTGAAACTGCCTCAGCTGGAGAACTTCTTGCTCAATGCTGCCATTTCACACATGCTGTTTGACTTAGTCTTCTTGCTTATTTATTCTGGGAGCTTTCACACCATTTGGATGCTAATAGCTGGCCCGATCGCATGCAAGAGGCGCTGGCAGAGAGTTGTGCCGCAGGAATTGCTGCCTGCTGGATTGTAGCTGGTCGGAGGTCAGGCTGGCATCACCCAACAACCCCGGCTGGAGCCAAGTTACTGTCTGCCCCGTTTGTGCCACGCTTATCTTCAGGGAATGTCCACCTTGCCTTTTTATGGTTGCTGTGCAACTGTCAAAACTGCTTTTTTTTCCCCAGCTTGTTAGTATTTCTGGTAAGACAAACAGTTCCAGTTAGGCGATATTAGTGGTGATATTACTAGCATTTTTTTCAGTGTGTGCCAGGGCAAATCCTGCATTTCGTCTTGCTAGATGTATTTGGTGCTTGTTTTTTGGTATGCCAGCGCCTGGAATTTTCCAATTACCCAAAACTTCAGTCCAACTAAAAGAAGAGTAAAAGAAAGTTTCTAGTGCTCTTTATTGTGGAAAACAGGTTTAAACAAGGGACTTAGCTACAGACATTCAAACTGATGAGGAATAAACAAAATCCAAAATATGTTATTAAAATACACTTTAATAATAAGTTTAATAATGAAAAACATCAAAATATGAAGATATTCAATTACATTTTTAAACTTCAGAAATAGAAATTTTTAAGATGTCAATCACATGTTTTTTGGGGCCCCACCTCTTTCTGGAGGTTTACCCAACTCTTTTGAGTTAGGTAGACAACAGCTGATGAGGGCAAGTCAATTAGTCTCATTATTTGAATGAAGCATGCGAAGAGGAACACGGAAGATGGTATTTTTAATTTCCATTAGAGAGGAGCAGCTGCTTACACAGATATTATAAAGTTTAGCAGTGATTTCAGAAACGGGAGATGGAGTAGGGAAGCAAGAAAGGAGAATAAGTCATCATCTGGTTCCTTTTTGTCTTTAAATGCCTCGGAAGATCTTCCAGGACTATCACCTGGGTGCGGTCTAACTTGTTTGGTCCTTCCAACCTCCCCATACTGTCAGCTTTCCTTCTGTCTCTGAGTGGGACTTTGGGCCAACTCCCACCATACGTGACACTCCAAGGTTAACTCCGAGTCACACATTGCCTATCGGGAGGTGGTATGGTTTGTCAGCAGCACAATCTTCCTCCCTGGAAAGCATAAACTTGCTCCTGCAGTGCCATGAGCACCGCTTCACACTCCATTAAGGGTTAAATCATATTTCTGTGCAGTAATGAACTCCATCACGTTATGAAGCATAGCTCAGCTCTACTCCAGGTGAGTGGAAGGACAAAGATTTGAACCATTGAATTTATACTGCTCCTTTTTAGCGATGTGCCAGAAGGAGAGATTCCTCCTTGCGCCAGATGTGCACTGCTTTAGAATTGCCATTCTGGGCATTTAGAGGGGAGGCAAAATGACAGGCTAAGCGCTAGCAGTGCTAATACCTCAAACAAATGTTTTTCCGATTAATTAAAATAAATTGGCATAACAAGAAACACAGTTTGTGTCCTTAAAAGTGCAAAGTTGTTTTCTAACGCAGCTTCCTGTTAGAGCAAGTACTTTAATTATCTCTGTTTGTGCTCAAAAGCAAATTTGGATTTTTTTTTTCTGAGAAATCAGCATTGCTTGATTCTCATTGCTGCTTAGAAGGCAGCAGCGTGAAAGGCAGTTGTCCTTAACCATGAAGTGTGTTTTCCCCTATGCACACAGGCTGTTCCCTTCAGCCTCCCTTAGGAGTGACCTAAGTGGAACTCTAGGTAGAGAACTTTAATCTGTGTTTGTACAGAATCACTCTCTTGGTTTGCATTATTTTGTTATTTAAACATAATAAGCTTCAGTAGTTCATGAACAGCACACTGGAAGACAAAGAGTTGTGACAGTAGAAAAAGCAGCAGGATTTCCTCATTCAATATAGTGCCTAAAAAATAATGAAAAGACTCACTGCACTTGTTAGTCATAAAATAGTCCCATCACTATCAGTAGGAATGGGAAAAGTCATATTGTTATAGAAGTAGTTACTGGCCAATTCCTTACACAAAACAAGACATTAATACAAAAATATGTTTCTTATTGTTGTGGAGGCACACCAAAAGTCAAATCAGGCAAGTGACAATCTCAAAAGAGCAATTTAGTTTTAACCAGTGATAAAACAAGAATGGAACGTGTTCTTAACCAAAATCACTTTACGTTCCGACAAACATTAAACCACAGGTTCAGGATGCCAAGTGGAATTTAATTACTGCACGACTTGGGGGATGCCCAAACTTTGGAATAATGGTTCAAAATGAGCACTCACTCTGCTATCAGATCAGGGCCCTCGACCCGCAGGAGTTACCCTGGGAAGCATCCCAACCCAAGGGCACAGACCCCAACTGCAGACCCGCTGCTCCAAGGAAGACCAACTCCACATGGCCCCCAGCAGGGCTCTGTTTACACCCCAGGTCGAACCTGATCTGTGGTCATATGTGGTCAGTGGTCTAGAAACCTCTCTATACCGAGGTGCTTCATTGGCTAAGGGCCTTGTCTGTCGACCAGGGGACCCTCACCTTTCCTGTCCTCCGAGCGAGGTATGTACATAACTCACCATCCCTGGTCCACTAGTCAGGAAGTTTCTGGTATCATTGGAGGAGTGTGCACCTGCCACGCTCGTTATTGCTAGATTCCAGGTTGGTATGAAAATTAATTTGCTCACTGCTTCTTTGTGTGTAGAGTGTTTAGCAAATTGCATGCTACCTCTTTCATCATAAGCAGCACTGTTTATATATTTCTTGAGTTACACCAGGTTGTCCTAATAAAGTAGTCATGTATTATCTTCTTTGATGCTATCAGATGTTGGACTGGATCCATCCTGGAATGGGAAACCTCCCAGCAATGCTTGCCGATCTTGCTTGAATTGTTGCTGGTACTTCCTGAACTCTCGGTTTTCATTAGCAGTCGGTGCTGAGCCAATACTCCAGGACAGTATCAAGTGTTCTCTTTAACTGAGAGACGAAACCAAAACCTTGACCACTTCTTTGTGGTTCCTTAAAGATCTCTTGTCATCTTTGTAATACATGAGTATCGACTCCTCTGTCCTAGTTACATTCTAATTTCAGTAATTCTATTCCACCCCTCCAGATTTTCTCTGTCTTTGCAATTGGTTGAAGTAGTCTTCCCCCCCCC
>NW_009635120.1:19501-41644 GCF_000690535.1 Cariama cristata
ATTTGTATTCGAAACTTTTAGTTTACTGTTCAGTGGAGTGAAACATAGTGGACTGGGTTACCCAGAAGATGAGACTAGAAAATCAGGTGGTCCTTTTTTATTTTAAGACCTACAAATCTATGTAGTGCTGTTTCATAGCGTTAGGCAGCTGCAATGTGCTTCACTGCAGAGACACTCGAAAGCTAGTGATGTGTCTCCAGTGTCTCTTTACCTGCTGCAGAACAGGGTGGGGAGGAGCAGTTAATTAAATTGTCACAAAACAGTCTGAGATCATCATCTGTAACCAAATGCAAAGCACTGTTATCTTAATGGTTGAAAAACACCTGACCACTATACTCCCATCACTGCCTTTCACATAGCCTCAAAAACCTTTCTCACTTACTGCAGCTAGGCTGCCCTTAACATCTTTGCAGATTTTCAGTAGAAGTTGGTGGTTGTAGTGTATATTGAGAGAGCAAACGCCAGAATAGGAAAGTTTCTGTTGTATAAAATAAAATCTTTCTAATGTTCTTGATTATGCATCCCAGCTGTCCTTGTTTTGCAAGTCCAATGATTTGAGTTTTTGTAAAAATGTTTGTTTATTGGTTTTTTCCCTCTCCCTGCCTCATACACACACCAGGAATTCTTTTTGTATCATAGCTCAGCTTTTATTTCCAGCAAAATAAAAGAAAACAAACCACAGCTAATTGGCTCTTTGTTCTCAATTTTTTGACAAGTGACAAACACTGAGATCAGATTGTAGTGCATATCCTGCAGCGGTCATATGGAGCCTGAGTTACTGAATCGCAAATTCTCCATAATAGGCTCCTATTTACCACCGCATTGCCTGTGTTTGGAGTATTTGTGTTTATATGTACTATGCCCAAAATGCTCCCTCTGACAGTTAAAAGGGTAACCTATAGCCTACCAACATTATGTGGAAAATAACATTCAGCATTTAGACTTAGCTCCTGTTTTGTGGTTTTTTTTGCTTTATTTCATGGCTTTTGAGGCATGAAGAGTTTGAACCTTGTTGCTAGGGAATGGTGAGGATTTGGGTAGTACTCCTAAGGCTGAACTCAGCCCAGGACACCCACCCATGAGACCTGCTGTTGTCTGAGACCTGTATAGGACTACATAAAAATTTATCTAGTGCTTGTTGTTCTGCAGGGTCTGGTCTACTCAAGTTTACATCAAAAGCAGAATTCCTATTGTCTCCACTAGGAATGGACAAGGCCTAAAGTTTGGGTAATCAGAGAAGGAAGACATTTCCCTCAGTGAGTTACGGCAGAGTTATTGCTATAATTTTGTGTCTGTCCAGCCATACCTTGTAAAAGTCAATGGACATTTTGCTGCTGGGGAGAACATTGCATCTGATAGACCATGTAATTAAGAAGTTACTCGTTACATTCTGTTTTCATTCTCCTTTGTGCAGGACAATATGCCCCAGCTATGTTGTTAAAGCGCTGGGAACTCCGATGGAGCTAGAGATGAAATTCCACAAAGGTTTAGTTGAAGTCCTGCCCCGCCATGTTATCTATTATTTATTTAACTGTACCATAAATAGTCTTCATCAGCAAAATGTATTTGTACTAAGATGGCATGATTTTCTCCTTTTAATTTACAAATGCCCTGCTTTCTGCCAGAGGACAGCTTATGTAACCATGTGAATGAACAAGAGTGGATCATGTGAATTTAATTTAGAGATCCTTCCCCCTCCACCCACAGAACTGGAGCCAGCACCAGCTATTCCATAAAAAAACATGATGATTATTTTCAACAATCCTTTGTCTGCCCCTGCAATTCTTTCCTCACTCCCTACTGTGTCTCTGTAAGCAAAGGGGAACCTCTGATGGCTGCATGGCGCTTCCTGGGCACAGCCAGCACTGGCTTTGCCCGGCACATTCACTTGGGTTAGCTGTTTGTTTAAGTGAGTACCAGGGAAATGGAGAGGACCCTGGGACTTCTCTTGTCAGTTTTGAGCAAACATCGTGCTGCAATTTTAGACTGCAACTCATCTCGGGGGAGTTTTCTCCACCTCCACATTTGCTGCTTGAAGCCACATACTTAGGTGTCAGATAACCCAGGAAAAGACCTGGGGGCCAACTGGGCCTTAGCTGGGTACTTTTTCTTTTAAGGGAGAACTGATGGGGCATGTGTGGGGTTTTTGCCCCCTCACTGATCTCCTCCGTCCTCTCTAGACTATGCAGAGACTGTAAATCTTTGTTTGCTGAAGAAATAGCAAGCATGACCTGCTGGCATGTAGCTGGCAAATGGTAAGCAAAGAATTTTCCTGGATTGTTGAATCTTAACATTTCATTTTCAGTGTTCAGAACTTTGTTCCTTTCTCTTTAGTAGGATTTAGTGTAACAGCAACAGTCCTGTGTTCAAGCAACAACCATCAGTTACAGTCTGAGTTAAAGAGGGAGGAGGTTTCTGGCCAGTTCATTGTGACTGTAAAGGAATGGAAATCTCAGGAAGACTGAGTGGCATGGGGTTTTTTGTGGTGGGGATGCCAGTACCAGAGAAATGCTGTCCTCATGGTGCCTTTACTTCTCCAGCTCAGTGCCCAGAAAAGTACATCTGAAGACCTCCTTGAGCACCAGGAGTGACAATTAGTGCTTATGACCTTATTTACCGTGCATTCACTGAACATCAAGAGGACTATGATCATGGCAATGGCAAGAGCCATCAGGCTGGCCAGGTGTGTCTCTGTTAACAGAGCTCTTCTTGTCTTTGCAGATCACCTTCCAGCTGTCTGTGTCCTGTGCTTTACCACTTGTAGGTTGAATTGGGCTGTCAAGACTGGTAGGCTGCGTTTGAGCTGGCATTGCTCCAGCCTTAGCCGTGAGTCCATATCAGTAATCACTAGGAGATCTGATTATCAGGGACTTATCGATACTCACACAGTGGCCTTGCATGAGTTGTCCTGTTGCTTTTAAAGGACACTAGAGGACTAGGTGAGATTTATTTACACACATAAAAATGCAGAAAGATTCCCAGGGGATTTATAAAATGTGCCTAGCAGGCAAGCAGTCTCACTGTCCTGACACTTAAAGAGAGGTACCTTGCTGGCACAGACACTTTTATACATTTTACTAAAACTATGCTTCTCAGAAGTGCCCAAGTGATGTATGAGCCTAAGTCACAGTAACTTTTGGCAACACTTAGACTCTGAAATGCATGGACCACTTTTGAAAATGAAGCCTAACTTGGGCCTAAGGCTTTCTAGAAAATACATCTCTAATGCTTTCGAAAGTATTGACCTCATCATTTCTCTCTTGCACTTTCACACACCTAAATATCTTTGTAAACTCAGCCCTGCACCCCATTAAACCTTATAATTTACCACTGTGACAATAACTAGCTTCAGCACTTCGAACACACAAACTACAAAGCACCACTTAAAAGCAAATGAAAAAGAATGGGGAGCTATGTCCCCACAAGTGTACCTTGTGTCACAAATCACAGCCATAGGGGAGCTGATAATTTAGAGGGACTGTTTCTGTCAGTTCTGTAACACTGACTGTATGCCATTGAGAGGGAAGGTTGGCACACAGGAGAGGCTTGCTTGAAGCTATCACAATGATGAAGTGAAATTTAAAATTACATTAGATGTTTGCTTAAGAAACAGCAGATGAGGCCCTGCGGATTCTCAAATCCTCCTTGCTGCACTGTAAAATGAAACCATAACCATTTGTTATTCTTCCACTGGCGTCTAGGAAGCCAAGGCAGAAAGGGATGACCTTTTAATGACGCTTTCCGGCTTTTTCAGGTTTGAACGTGTTGCTATTTTTGGTTCCAGCCAAGGTTCTGGTCATACATCCATATGAAACTGCCTTTTCTTCACTCAAAAGTTTGAAGTATTTTTGGTATTGCATCAATGAAATTTTAAAGACATTTCAGCGCTCCTTCACAGATTTTGCATGAATATATCAAGTCATTTGTGGTAATATAGTGAGAGCTTAATTTAAAGTCACTCATAGTGGCAAGGGAATTAGTAAATGGATTTGGAAACAGGACCTCCAATCGCTCTGAAATTCTTAGCTGATGTGCTGAGCAAGTGGGCCTTCCTTCTTTGAAGGAGTATCACTGTTGACATAGCTTACATTGCAAAACATGAATTAGGGCTCTAAAGGATCTAAATGGTTTAAATACAGGTTTGCAGTTCCCCCAATGATTGCAGTATAGTTTTTCCCATCGCCAGGCTAATTTTAATTAGACTTGGAAATGGAGACTTCTCAGTAAAATAGGATCCCATGAAGGGCCTTTGTTTTCTCAGTGTTGTGACTAAAAATGGCACATTTTGCTCTAAGGTGATGTATAGGCAACCAGCGTTTTCTAGGTTGTGAACTTTTGACACCAATGAGAATAATTCTTGCCAAACAAAAATCTGTTGCTGTTTGAATTCCTTGCATGACTGTATTCATGCAAAAGTTCCTCGTAGTCCAACATGAAATAGTGTATTATAAACCATTATAACACAGTCATCCTTTTCTCTGAGTTTCAGATCATTAGCATAGGCCCAACAGTATAGAGGACCAATTTCCATGATAAAGAAAGTCCTCTCCCATTTAATCACTTACCACCAAATGAACCATTTAATGCCACATTCAGACGTATTGTTTGAGGATTTCCCAAGGCTCCCCTTGATCCACTTACACTCCCTTATCTGCCTTTTGTCTCTTGTTAACCTGCTTACTTTTTATAAGGGGAGAGGAGGAGGTGGGGGAAGGAAAAATCAAATCAATTGCAAGAGGCCTGCAGCTGTTTAATTAAACTTTTTTCCCCCTTCAAAAGTTGATGGAGATTTCTTGGGGCTGCTTCTTAGCAGCATCTAATCACTATAATTTAACAGATTCTGTAATTACCTGCCTCACATGGAAATGGTTTGATTGCTGCTTCTTTGTCCGATCTAGTTCAACTTTAAATGACAGCTGAATTTATTCTCGATGAATGGCTTGTGCAGTGGGGGCTGTGTCAGGGTGGTCTAGATTTATTTGCAACCTTAAATGCTTTTAAAACAAGAGCAAAACATAGTTGTAATTTCACAGAAGAGTGGAGGTGCAAGGCTTCTGTATTTATATACTGAGGACCAGCTCCTCTAACCTTTGCTTTGAGTAGAGCATGTGTGGTACTCATTTGGGAGTATGTGGGTAGGTAAATTCTATTCAACAAGAATAAAAAGCTGTGGAATATGTCCCTGAAGGTGTACGGAAACCACCAACACTTTGAATAATGATTCCACACTCTGACAAATTCAGGGATATGGTGACAGTGTTGTTTAAGCCAAGAAAATGAGCTTTTGACTCCAACTGTATTTAACTTAGTTCTGGCTGTGCCTAAATAATGTTGTCTGTATTCAAAGAGCCCCAGCTGCCATCAGTATGTCGGTGCAGCAGTCTCCAGTGGTTCCAGTCTGGTTATGTCTGTACTTGGAACTGAAGCTTTCCTGGGTAATGAGGCTGGGTGTTGAGGAACAACGTCCATCCACGCAGGTAAATCTGCTAGCCTAGAAAAGAGGGTGGCTGCGTGTGCACAGGCCGTTGGGCATTGCTCCTGGACTGTGATATCTCTTGAATCGTGTGGCCAAAACTGTGGCAGAAAATGCCAGTGATGTCTTCCGCCTCACTAACAGGAGTGGCGTGCCAGTGGGTGTGCAGAATCAGACATCTTACTGGTTAAAGCTGGACTGGGTGATGGGTTTCTAATATGTGCTTCTTTCCGTGATATTGAAAGAATAGGAAATGCTTTTGTGAACACACAGGTGAGAGAGAGCGTCATTTTCCCCACTGTGTATTAATTGTATATAAGGTGGGAATGGTACAACAGAGAATAGACGTTCGTGACAGAAAGGGTGAAATAGAAGAATTGGTCCCTTCAGCTCCCATTGCAGGATTGCTTCCTGCAATCCATTTTTATATACTTTGTACTCTTTTGTTTTTAATGCTGAAAGCAATGAAGTTTCCTTTAAACATAATGTGGAATTAGATAACATTAAAAACACATCCGAAGATGCAGAAAAACGACAGTCCATGCTTATAAACGAATATATAAAATAATATTTGTTTAAACACCGTGCTCCCTAGGACAGCCTCATTTCCTAAGGGTCTCAAGAGAAGAGCAATCATACAGTATAATCTTGTTAATTTAATATACGTCAGTGCAATGCAAACAATAAATACAGAACATTCAGACTAGAAATTGCAGTAACTATATTAAACAATCACAATTTCAGTTCATTATACAGTGACAAGCTTCTTAAGATAAAGATATACTATTTTCTTTAATTCAAACAATATGTCACATTTTTAGTAATAATATTTAGCAATCACATAGCATGATTCATCTTCAAAGTACTTTAAAAATAATAATGTTTTAATCCCGAAGACGTGCGTAGGTAAATATTACTAACCTATTGCACAGATGGAAAGATTTATATGAGTTAAATAGCTTGCCTTGGACTACAAGGAGAGTCACAGTCAGTGGTGAGATGAGGACTCATGCTGCTCTGTTTTATGTTTAGACCTTTTTTGACTGGTAAACTGCTGGAGGAATTTCTGGAGCCATGCAGCCACTTCCATGATTTGTTCTCAAACTCTATACAGTTCTGAAGCTGTCCCCATTCTTCACTGTTGTTGTTTTTTCAGGTGACTAGGCCTGTATATCTTCCTTTTTATGCAAACAGAAGCCTTCCTGGAAGGCCAGTTATTTCTTGACTTTGCATTAAAGTAGCTGTTTAGATAAGAGGAGAGATAATTCCCCTGATTAGTATCTTTGGATTTATTTTTCTTAGAACCTTGTAAGAAAATCTAGGCAGATCTCTGTCTCTCTCTCTCTCTCTTTCACCCCTGCATGTCTTGAGATACAAATTCAGGATTAACATTTCTCTTCATCTTTCCTTTATCAAATGTTTATTCAAGCAGGGGAAACAAAGAGGCATGGTTGTAAGCTCTAGGACACCTACTGAACCTTAGACCTACTCCTGCAGACTTGCAGAGATGATTATGTGGGAGATTATTCTTTCTTTGGCGCTCTCTCTGAGTGAATTTTACTTTCTTAATAGCCACACATCCAGTTTTCAGACACTGCCTATAATAAGAACATAGTAAAAGTAGCTGCCTCTTGGTATTCCCAGAAATCCTTTTGTCAAACGGATTAGTCCAAATACTATAATGGATTTACATGGTAAGAAGGTGGATTGCTCAAAGACCAAAGTTTTCTAAAATTCAGGCAGAGCTGATGCTAGTCTTGCAGTTTTGAAGTCAGTATGGAAAAAAGGCAGCTACATTTAAGACTAGCTAGAATACATTTCAGGATTGCTTATCTGTATTTACTATGTAGATATGGAGTAAGCAGTGAATGAGGAGTATGAAAATGACATTTCAGGTCAAGAAGTGCTATTAGAAAGCACGCTTTACATCTTATTTCTATTTTGTACTTGAAACCAAGTCCTGTTCCATCAAGATTTTTTGACACAGAAAAGCCTGATTTTCAGAATTGATCAACACCCTTGTTTCTCAAAAATTTCACCAGGAGCTGCCTTGTCCTGTGTTTCGATATAGGAGACCCAACCTGTGAGAGGCTCAGTCATGTAATTACACTTGGATTGTACGTGAGTTTGTGATCTTGTGCCACTGAACTTTAATAAACATAATAAATATTTCCTTCACTCAAAAGCAAACTGGACAGACACTCACAAAAAATGTTTCGATGGCACTCCTCTTGTTCTAGCTATTCTTGAAGCATTAAAAGAGTTACCTATGTCAAAATTATGAAACAAGAATGGTGATTTAGTTTGATGGCTACAGAGCATTGAAAGCCTGCTCAAGATGCACTATACAGTGAGGCTTTTTCACTCTATTCATCCTTGTGTTGGCATTGAGAACTGCTGGGGACAATTATAGAAATATTACCACTAGCCTGTAGAACTGGACATTTAGAGGTGGGTTGAAAGACAGCAGAATTAGAGGACTATGAAATACTGAATTTAGGAGTGGTTGTTAGCAGGTAATAAGATAGAGGAACATTGTGTCTGGCATATGATAGAAAGATGGTACATAAGGTAAAGTTGATGAAAAGCAGCTGAGGAATAAGACTGTGATTTACTGCAATATCTATACTATTATTTGAAGTGTTCACTTTAAAATAAGTTATTTATCTTCCAAAAGTGTAGGAATCTGGCAATGCAGATGTCAGAGATGATGGTTGCCTGTGGTTACACGTGCACAGCTTTCATGAACTCTTCAGTGCCTGTGACCAAATGCACCAGCTGGGTTTTCCAGTCTATGCTGCTTTGCTTTACTCACATTTCTTTTTTCCTTTTCCGTTTTCTTCTAGCCGCCTTTTGTTTGAGCTCCTCAACACACAGAAAATTCCCTTTTGCCTGCTCCGAGCTTTGTGGCTAATACTGTTTATCACCAGCTCCTCATTAGCTCTTTCCGTTGGCTTTCCTTTGCTTGCTTTTCATGCCCCAAAGTATCGCTCAGAACCTTGTTCCCTGTACGCCGTCCAGTCTGCCAGTAACGCCAGCTGCCATGCCACCTTCCCCTGCAGGCACTCCTGTCCTTGTGATGGCCTCAGGGTACCTGCCCAGGTCTGCCATGTTTACTAACCCACCTTCACATCCTTGCTGAAAAAACATTTCAGCCATCTGTCTACAAGAAGCTAGTTTATCCCCTTGTCCAAATAAAAACCTCATAAACACCAAGTTTATGGATTGGAAGTTATTTAGGTAGTCAAAAAGGACAAGGTGGTTCATGTCATTTTATAAAAGGATTTTATAAAGTGTTTGGGTCTCTCCACCGTCTGTAGAAGGAGCCGAGAGAACTGACTGAGATTAGAGGGCTAGTCTGTAAGTGGCTAACACTGATGTAATCATTTGACTTATATTAATGTCACCGTGGCTGTTCCTTGGCTTTTTGATTAGTAATCCTAACCTTTACTTAAAATTTAACTAGAAGTTCTGTAGGACCTCAGCTTTGATTTTTTTGTGACTTACAGTAGCCCTTGAGGAAGTCCAGCCTAAGTACCTTCTCAGTGCTTTGCAAGCAAGGGGAAACTGGAGCTCAGTCAAGAGCATTGCATTGACATAGTCTTTACAGCCTGAGGAACTGCGATTGACTGTAACCACTATGCGCTTGAGATGCCGAGCAGGTATAGCCCAGTGTCACCAGTATGGCTGAGCCTCTTGCTTGCTACGTGGGTAGTTCTGTGGTCCCTGTGGTTAGCGAAGTAGTACCTGATGACTTCACATGAATATGTTCATCCTCCCAGGAGCTGGCTGAGACAGGATGGTGCTGGCACTAGGACTGCTACCGGTGTAGGCTCTGCGACATGTAATGAGCAGGTCTGATTCCCTCCAGCAGCGAGTGGTTTTATGAATACACAGTGTGGAGCTAACTCACGTCTGAATTATACCAGTGCGAGTCTGCTGAAGTTAACAGATTTATTCTAGACTAGCGTTAAGTGTACCACAGATCAGATCCTCTCTCACACAGAATTCATTATACCATCAAGTTCTCCTCTGGTCAGACCCAGTAATAACTATGCAAGTTACTATAAAATATGATGCAGTGTGTGAAATAGCTCCACAGTGAAAATTGCTACAGTAACATACAATTAGTCTGTGTATTGACACTGAATAGCAAAAGGATGTTGAAACAAAATCCAAACTGTGCAGGAACGGAGACATTTAACATCTCTGAGAAATACCTTGCAACAGCACTTGTCAAATTCCTTTTCAGCTGTAGTCTCCCCTGTGTGTGCGCGCTGTACTAGTTTTTTTAAGAAACACTGTTGCACAAGGGCCTACCTTTTAAAGTGTCTTTCAGTGGATGCTAAAAATAATTCTGTCGTTGTTAAGAGACCTGGAGTGCTCGATCAAAAGTTGATTAAAATATTTAGCACTGTAGAGATAATTTTATATGTTCTAAAATTGCTGATATATGTAGCAGTCCTCATTACTGAAACTTTTCAAACCTTGATACGTTCTCAAACACTTTGTCTTAGATGGAAGTCTAAATTTTCTTCTCTGTGCAAACAGGTACCTCCCACAGAGGCAGGAGTAGGATTTTGAGATTCTGCGAGCAACTTCAGTGCAATGATGTAGGTGCCTCAGGGCCATCTCCAGCTGGTAGAACAAAAGGTGAAGAAGTTCAAGAGGGAAAAGGTGGCATCTCAAGGCTTCTGCAGCCTCTCTTCTGTCTTGGGATACCTCAGTAGAATAATTAACCAAATTCCAATCGCATACACTTAGGTAGACCTGGTAAAATAAATAAATTGTCTTTACATCAATTTGACTTCAGAGATTTTATTGGTGATAATATCTGAGGTTCAAACAAGCTTGTTTAGCTCTCACTGTCCAGGTTATATCAGCTGGTTTGTAAAGTTAAACTTGTAAACTGGGCATACGTGGTGTGAAACTATAAACACAGTGTTACTTTCTACCTGAACACTGTTGCAAGTATTCCAAAATGGCGATTTAACGCAATTCTATGAAAGCATTTCCAATTCCAAGAAATTCCAACAAGCATATGGAATAGTGTGTAGTGCAATACATTTTCATTTCTTAACTGTGTATTGTGTAATTCTGTTTTCTATGCCAAATGCATCTGACTTTGAAACTGCTGAAAAATACAATGCTTCCACTTGTGCTAGAGATACAAAGTTATGGCACATCCTTGCACTCATTTTGTAAAAGTTCTTGCATTTTCTCAGACTAGAATTCTTCACAGAAAGAACTGATAATTACACTTGTCACCCTCTCACTTGGCTACAGCTGCAAAGATATAATACAGTAGCAGGCTCATGTTTAAAATGGCATTGACTCAACTGTAACTCCCAAAGGTCACCATCATTAAAATCTAGGGCATGAGTTTTACACATGTCACTAAGATCATGCAGATGAAGAAAATAATCTACAAGATTTCGGGAGCCTGTAATTCTAGCTTTCAGAGCACTGATTATATAATTCCTAAGCTAGTGGGTGCTGCAGAAAATAGAAATATGTGAAAAAGAAAGCAAAAATTATGTATGAGGTCAGTCAAGGCAAATAGCACTTGTGTTGTAAGGTCAAGGCTACCCCTATTCTTCAGTGCCTGGACTTTCTCATGTTTCCCTTCATCCAATAGGACAATATTGAGCGTTACTATTATTCATATGATAATGACTTACACATAACAGGGAACTGGCAGAAGTAATTACTGCACCTCTCTCCATCAGATTTGAAAAGTCATGGCAGTCAGTCAAAGTCCCCAGTGACTAGAAAAAGGGAAATATCACACCCGTTTTTAAAAGAGTAAAAAGGAGGACCCTGGGAGCTATTGACCAGTCAAATAGTTCTGTGCCTGGTAAGATCATGCAACAGATCCTCCTGGAACCTATGTCAAGGCATATGGATGACAGGGAGGTGATCAGAGAGAGTCAACATGGCTTCACAAAGGGCAAACTGTGCCTGACTAATCTGATGGCCTTCTACAGTGGAGTGACTGTGTTGATGGATAAGAGAAGATCAACTGATGTCATCTATCTTGACTTCTGTAAGTCCTTTGACATGGTCCCACGCAACATCCTTGTCACTAAATTGAAGAGATGTGGGTTTGATGGTGTGGTGGGCTGACCTTGGCTGGCCATCAGGTGCCCACCATGCTGTTCTGTCACTCCTACTCCTCAGCAGTACAGGAGGAGAAAATACAATGAAAAGCTCATGGGTCGAGATAAGGACAGGGAGGTCACTCATCATGTACCTTCACAGGCAAAACAGACTTGACTTGGGGAAATTAGTTTAATTTGTTGCCAATTTGACAGAGTAAGATAAAGAGAAGTAAGAACAAATCTAAAAACACGTTCTGTGCTAACACTGAAAAAAAAAGTGCTTGAATGCATGCTTATCCAGGCAATGACATTAGCTCCACACCAACCTGAGGTTAATGCAGGCACTTGCCTAGGATTCAGCACACTTTGGCATCTTGGAGTTACAATTGTTTCCTTGGCATATATTGATTACTGTGCTATGTATTGACTATCAGATCTCTTTCTTGTCATTTTATGTATGTTCACTGTTAAGAAGAACCTGAAAGAAATTTTGCCACTGATTTAGTTATGATCATGCTTGGGCGTAATATGTTTCCATGGCAATTGTCTCTTAATTACTGAGTTCTCACAGGGAGAGTACAAGTGAAAAACAAACAAAAATTCAGCAGAAATGTTTGATCTTTTCTACCACGACTGCAAATGACTGGGTTTGATGTAGAAATGATTGGGAGATATTCTCTGACCCATAGCATATGAGTTTCATTTAGATGATCCTTATGGTCCTGGCAGCAAAACTGGAGCATCTGTGAGGGGAAAAAGAGGAGACAGATAAGAAGAGTATGCCTAAGAATGTAATAATTTACAATTTCGTGAACTAGATTCTGATCTAACTAATTCCTTGGCTTCAGTGGAATTTAGTTTGGATTTACATTGGTGTAAACAGGATCATATCTGATCCAGATCTGGATCACTGAACCTTATCTAGCCACGAGAAATATATCTGGCATTTCCTGTAATCTGTGGTATATTATGTCACTGTAGTATTTGGTAAATCACATCGCTTGAAACTTAGTCAGCCTGTTTTGGAAGGGCAGTTAATAAGAAAGAGGATTTTTTTTGATGTCATGTTTGATGTCTTTCTTTCAAGGGTGACTTCCAACCTCCATCAGATTGCGGTTTCATTCTAATTTAAATCATTAGATTCAAGGGAGGACAAGGTAATCCATCCTGAAGAAAAAAAATAATCAATGCAAGTAGGTGTAATTAGTAGTACTTTCCTTTGGTAAGTCAATGGTGTAGAAAGAACTGAAAACCCACTGCAGACTACACTTGTTCTTCCTAATGTATTGTGACTCCCTCATGGCTTTTATAATGAAGTTGTTTAGATCTCCTCTAGGAATGATATGTCTTTTTTTTCTGATTAAACACACTGACCGACTCTAATATGCCATGAATAATTTTGTCTATCAAGAAAGATTCAGACACACAGACTCATGTGGCAACAGGAGTTTTAATTTTCTTATTTATTGAAAACCAAAATAAGCCTTTGATGAAGTGCTTACTTCACACTTCATGTTTTTATGGAGTTTATTACATATATTTATAGGTGTAAATCCTTGGGGATATTCTATCTAAATCTGGATTTGCTTCCAGTCCCTGGGAAGCTAGGTACAAAGATTTGTGTGCTCTATATGTTGTTGATTGCTCCTTTGCATTCATTCTGATTTGCCAAGAGAGTACTCTTTTCTTGACAACTTTAGTAACATAAATTAGAAAAAGGAAATGGTATGCCAAAAAATGGCAACATGACTACTCCATGTACTTAAGTTTCTTCACCAGTCAGGTTATTTGTTTCCTAAACTTGAGCTAGTGGGAGTAGGTGTAGCATAAATCAGCATCTGAAATAAAAAAAAAGCCAAACCCCACAATTCTTCTTGAAGTGCTCCTAAGCTGCATCTTTTCTGGATGTTGATGTAGAAGCAGATGTTTGACCAATGGTATCATAGCACAACTTGGCATAGATTTGGTTTGATGATTTTACGTGCTCGTATTAGTGCAGAATACTTTGCTCTGGAGGCCTGGCAGTTTCGGAGTACTCCACCCACTTCCTTTTCCTCCACCTTTACATCTTGCTGGAGTCCTCTTTCCAGTCTTACCTTAACTTGTCCAGCCTTGAGTATTGCCTCTATGAATTGTATCATCAGAGCAGTATCTGGGCAGGTCTTTGGAAACGCCCAGGATCGAATGCTTAGGGAAAAGCATAAGAACATAGTATGTACATGTACAGAGTAGCCTTCACAGCTACAAAAAAAAAAAAAACACCACCAAAAAACAACAAGGAAAGTGCCCTCCACTGGGATTTTTCCATATAGAGAGGCACAGTTCTCCTTCTTGCTGCTGATCAAAGGTCCTTGTGGCTCAAGCTGGCTTTTGCTGGAGATGTGATGAATCACATTGGCCTAACTCTGACCCTGGCTCATAACTAAAAACCAGTTGCTTCTGGTACTGAGATCTGAGCAGTAGATACTAGGCTGGTATCATACCCCAGCATTAAACACAACTCTGCCAGCTGTCGCAGCACTGACCCCTTCGGTGGCAATCTCTTTTGCCCAGGTGAGTGTATTTGGCATCCGACAGATTGGGCAGGCTGTACACTTGCACACTGCAGCTTAGAGGACTCTGTGTTTCTGTATCAGAAATTTACAGCATACGAAAGGTTGTAAAAGACTCTTCAGATCACTAGTGAGCTGGAGTCTTTGCTAATTTTCCTTCAGAAAATGGCTCAGTTCTCTTCATTGTGCCAGACGCTGAGTTTCCAGACAGCCTTCCACAGCTCATACAGCTCTAAGAGCTAAATTGCCTTCATCTGCAGATAAGCTGTTTGATCCATAACTCTGTTCCATGTCAACTAGAGCTTTCCTTCTGCTTCTGTACCTGTTCATTTGGCATGCTTTGTAGGTAGAAACCCTTTTGGAGTCAGCAGAGTGTTTATCAGTAACTCCAAGTCAGCTAAGAGATAGAAATACTATTGATACTTGTGCATGGATCCTTGCTTGATTTGCTAGAGATAGTGGTCTCTAATGAAAGATGCCTGTAGCGACAGCCAGAGACAGCTTCTGGAGAGGATGGATCAAAGTTTCTTGATTTATTTGGATACAAGTGTTATTAATCTGCTAGCCTTTAATTCTGAATGCCTAATTATCAGACATCAGTGGTGTGATACAAACTTTTAATTAACATAAATTCTCAGAATCCTTTGATTCCCACTGGACTGCAGAGGAAAGTTTAGAGGTACTACAAACTTTGGTGACTGTAGTGTGCATATAGAGAATACGTCCCCTCCATGCAGTTCTGATGACTCCCAGTGTTACATCCACAATTTTGACACCTTTCATCATTATGAGGAGGCCATTTGACTGGAGAAGTCCCCCATCAGAAGCTGTATGCTGTCTTCTGTGGATGATCTCATGGAGATCCTAGGTCTTTCAGAGGAAGGAAGAAAAAGAAGGTTGTTCTTGCACTGAAGGGCACTTAGGTGATGTGTCACTTCACTTTTATACTGATTCTTAAATCAAATAGAGCTTGCTCTGAGATAGAAAGATGATCGTCACCACTTTCTTTTTCTCCTCTTAAAACCTTGAACTCTTCAAGATAGAGGCAGCATTTTGCCTAAAGAAGACCATACACTGTCTCCGTATGTAGCGACTAGAGGAAAGCAATAATTTTAGCAGACTTGTTAAAGAACATTTCATAACTCATATAACAGTCTGTATTTGTCCTCCCTATGCAATCACCTTCATTTTTAACTGTGTTTCCTAAGAAAATAAGGCCTAAATAACTGTACTGCCTGTCTGCCTGACACCCTGCACATATTTTTTTCAGTGGTTGGCCAGTTTTGGCTGCTTGATGGGGGAGCAGAGGTCTGAAAGATACCAAATTCCTACAAGTTTTGTAGAAATTGCTGCCTTTGTGGAAGAAAGGACAAGGAGAATTATACTGATGCCCACTCTTTTTGTCAGCAGCCTGCAGGGTAGCCAAAACATGCGTGCTACCAACTAGCCATCAGAAAACCATGCATTATTACTTCTGCTGTTTTGGAAATAACTTGTTTCCAGCAGTCATGAAAAAAATACTTCCAGAGAGCTGGGTTCCAGCCGTAATCTCGGTCAGGTATTCTCTGTAGTTCTGTGCTTTCTCTCCTCACTTCATTTGAAGGACTCTTAACCTTTGTAGAAAACTGTCTCTCGGCCAGCCTTCCTACCCTGCCACAGCAGCACCATGTTGTATTTGGATTCAGCAGTTACAGAGGGACTACGCAGGTGCTGGTCAACAATGCCCATCATGCCTCACACGTGGGAATAAAAGCTTATTCAAGGTGCGTCCTTGGTCTCAGCAAATGTATCTGTCCAAAAGATAATGATCCTGAATGCATGCAATATGTGTCCATCAAGAAAGGAACCCAACTGGACAACAGATCTTGAAGAATTCCCATTACTGCCATCCAAACTGTTTCCTTTTGAAACCCTGAAACATTTGAGCTCAGTCATCCAATTTTAATTGCGGCCACAGAACGCTGCGTGCCTTACTGGTCTCATTTTTTTGCTGCTCTTCTGGTGTTAATCTCTGTACCACAGCGAAGCTTTTACGAAATCTTTCAGATCTCACACACATGTACTCCTAGCTAGAGGCAGGATTGGCCTAGAGAAATTAAATACATACGTTCATGTGTACTTAGTCACAAATTTTTGTGCTCGACTTTGTTTTTGTTACTTCAGAGTTCACTATTTTAATGCACAAATTGAGCACAGGTCCTTTCATCATTTCATTACCTTTAATTATAGTCATAATCATCTTAATATGGAGTCCTGTTATCAGATGCTCCTAACTAATTAATGCTGTAAATTACTTGGAGAATCTAGGGTGAAAGTTGCTGTGCAATAAAAAATATTATTTATGTTTCTGGCTCTCAGTGTATACCAGATAGATTATTTTAAAAACATCATGTCACAAGTAGGGAGAATATCGCTTTACTCCTCCAGTAGACACTGTACAATTACACAGCAGCTTTTGGGGTTTGTAACTGACAGCTTTACTACTATGAATTTAAAGAAATGGAGAGTGTAACTTCCCTGCTGCCCAGAGTTTTTTTTTATGAGGTCAGACCATCTCTTGGCCCAGAAGATCCCATCAGAGTTGGATCGGTAGGTTCACTTCAGGGAGCAGTCTGGTGCTTTGCCTATGAATCTTCCAGTACGTAACAGACTGGATTGGATAGGAGAGAGGTGAAGAGAACTTTGAACATCTACTTCCAACCCCCCTGGCTTCTATGGCTTATAAGATCTGTTTTTAAGGACAGTTTGGCAGGCCTTGGGGAGTTAAGATTTGGCTGATGGAGGAAGATCAGGAATGGTCCAGAAAAAAAATTGATAGTTGAGAAGAAAAACTGTAGAAGAGATGAAGAAAGTCTGGTCCTTCTGACAATGATGCTTTCTTCAAGGCTAACCTTCCCCTGCCTCACTCTTGCTCCTCTCTCTGGCTTCATTTGTAATTTTTCAGTGTGATGGGTTTTTTCTGGCTGCAGTTGCGTGTTCCTCACTGTTGGTATCCACAAACCCTGCTCATTTGTTTTTCTGCAGTGAGGCATCAAATGCTGATTAATCTCAATGCGTCCCCAGCTTCTAAAACTTTCCTTAGGAGCCATATACTGCCCACACAGAGCACAAAACTGCCACTGACATCAAGAGTTACATTGCAGATCAAGGCGAGTATTGACAATACAGGAGTTTTGCAGCAGATCAAGGGCAGTGTATCTCTGTGGGAGTTTCTGCACATTTCTCTCCAAATGGTTACACTGACAGGGAGGTAGGCTGCTAGATTCATAACGGCAAACACAGATCTGTCCCTGTCACAGTTTGATCACTGGAACTGAAGAATAAAGAAAGTCCTGCCTGGTTTCCACTATTAAAGTTTCCCTCAAGTATTAAGGCATTTTTTTGCAGAAGATGAGTTGTAGAATTCCAACCTTACTAAAGTCTTTCAGAGTTTTGCGGTTGTCTTTAGTGGAGTCAGGGTTTCATCCTTCATGCAGCTGCTCTCTTCTTCTCTGGCAGGTGTGATGGCCTTCCAGGGATGAGTTAAATGATTCTTTCCTGTAATTTAAGTATCAATTTGGTAAATATGTGAAGTGCTTTAGGAACCTTTAGGATAAAAGTAACTAATCCAAAGTTCTATGCATAAACATATTCCGTGAAATTTAAGCCTTATAGCTAAAAATATCCAGTCATTATTCATTTAAATCATGTTATTAAGTAATTGTGCTTCTACTTCAGAAATGTAGTTTTTGAAAGAAGTTCCCTCATGGTAGGCTAAATAACATGTGTTATGTTAGCATTCCTAAAACCCTCCAGCCAGTTATTCATCTCACTGTTTAATTTACAGCCTGTGGTTTATGATGGGTCCGTTCCAGACCGTACATCATTCAGCTAGGGCGTGGGGGAGGCTATGGGACTATGAAGAGAACAAAAAAACCTCCCTTTGTCACATGTAGTTCTTGAGTTGACAGATAGTAAAATATACCTTTATGATCATCTCTTTAATTAAACCAAAAAATTTTGTCACCCTCACAGAGCTGTGCCAATTGGTGCCTGTGGCAGATAGTATCTAGTTCTAACAAGATTGTCCCTAAAAAAGCAAGGCAGTATTTTAATATGACTCCATACTGAACTTGATTTGTTCTGTTTAAAAAGAGTTAGAAGGGGTATAAATTTTATAGCAAATGCTTCCAGTATGAAGCCAGTATAAATTGTTTTGCTCAGTGAATAAATGCCAATGTTTGAAACAGAAGTTTCATATATAGCTGAATTGTATATTGTCAGGATACTTGAAGGTCACATAAAATCCCCTTTCTACACCCACCAGTTGTTCTAGTTCTGTGACAAGGCACATATGAAATTGTTGTTTATTGTTTTGATCACACTGAAGCCCATGATAATATATAGGTGTGTGCATGCGTGCACCGTCTTCATAAGCTGCTGATCTTCATTTCTAAATCATGCCATGCTCACATTTTGTTGAACAATATTATAAGAAAATTATTACTTTATTTTGACAGTTTTCCTAGGAAGCCCTCCTAAACTGCTTCGGAGAATGTCAAGAGCACTTACAGAAAGTAATGAAAAGAACCTTAGAAAATTCATCTTTCATGATAATCTGACTGAGCTTTAAAGTCTCACGCTTCATGCCAAAGTGTTATCTGAGTGCAGTGTCACTCTCTTGAACAGCCACGTGCTAAGGGAATCTTCAGCTAATATTGGACTTCAGTTAGTGCTAGGGCTATGTATTTCAAAGTACATTATTAAACAAGATAAGCATGTGGCTTCAGGGATCTGCACTAATATCATTAATTCAGGGCTTGATTTAAAGATTTTCATGGTGAATCTTTCAAGGTCACAGATGTCACTGAGTGGCACAGTGCCATGAGTGTAAATGGGAGACGGTACCTAACTTCGGTTTATGCATTTGAAAATCTCCCTGTTGGCGTACTTAGAGCTATCAGTAATCCAGTGAGAGTTTCACACATGGGCAGTTTCTAGACTTGTGTCTCCGAGATATGACTTGCAGAAATAGATATGCCTCTTTCAAACTTTTTTCTATCATCTTGTGCACTTGACGATAACTGCTCTATAGCCTGGTACAGTGGTTTTGCTCAGTTTCTCCTGTACTGAAGAAAACCACAATAAGCACTAGGATAATAAAAATAGTTCTGATACAACTTTTTTGCAATCTTTTGCAGAAAAGCTAGGGCAGTCTTTTATTTCTACCAGAAACCTTTTTATTTATTCATTTTAAATTAACCCATTTTCCAAGATGAAAGTTGATGGGCAGCAAGCATCACTTTAATGTACAATGCCAGCAAAAGCGATACCTCCTGGTAGAGGAACAAAAAAGTTCAGAGCCAGAATTAATAAAAGTTCAAAATCTTTTAGCGATAACATGGTTTTTCTGTCTCTATAGCCTTGCATACATTTGTATACATCTGTCTATCTGTAACAAGACAGGGAGGTACACAAAGATACATTCAAAATAACAGGATAAAAAAATAACATCAGAACATGTAGAAATGTCTTTATGATCTATTAATATTTAGGTGTATGTGTATTTATAGTTTTGTTAATACTTGTTACATGATAGAGATTTATATCACAAAACATAGAAGCAAAAAAAATAAAATGTGATAAATAAGACTAACCATAAATAAGACGACTCATGAATATTTCATCTCAGAAGTGTGTTGCCAGAGGGACTGTATTAATTAGAACTGAGATATTTAGTGATGGAGACAGACAAACATACACAGCAGATAAACTACGTTGCCTTTCCGTCATGGTACTTTTGTGAACAAAAAGTGCAGCATTGCTGAGGGGTGTCTTGACAGATTCATAGTTTTGATTTTCTTTTAGTGGCCTCTTCAAGTGTTAATAAAAATATAAAAGTTTTATGTCTGTTTCAGAATTATTTGGAGTGCAGCCTTCTGCCATCATGCTTCCGAGAATGTCAAATAGAACCTGAAGGGAAAGGTCATGGAGCCCAGTTCGCACAAATCAGATTCCTGTGCCAAAGGGAATAAGGTTTTCCACCTGTGCAGAGAAATTTTACACTTAACTGCACCCATGGTTTTCACCAAAGGAAATCAGTCAGCTTTTGTATATGCAGTGGATGGGGCAGGGGATGTAGGTATTAATCACTGTGACAGACGTCATGTCAGTCACAGCTGTCAGATAGAATTGTCACCAGTTTATGTTGCACTTTGGAGGTATTTAACAGAAATGGCTTTGTTAAAACTTTAAAGGCAGAAAAAATAAATTGAAAGGAGGGCGGAGGTAAGGAGGAGGTAACAAAGGAAAAATTGGCGAACTAGTTCTGTACTGTGCAGTGCCTCTGTTTGGTGGCACCTGGGTGGCAGCATGTACAGAAGTTGATCCAAAGTCATGAAAAAATCTACGTTTGCCAGCAAAGACTTGAAATAGTTTATTTCAGTTGCTACCAATATGAAATTTCCCCATTTCTTTCTCTAGAGTAAATCATTATAATCATTAGTGCTTGTTGGCATTGTGCTATACCACATCACATCACATTCCGTAAGCGCCTTACTGTGAAATAATGGAATTGTGTGTTTCCAGAGACTGATTTATTCACAAGCCTGGGACATGTATAAACAAAAAAGAAAGGGACAAAACCCTCCCTCAGATGTCTGTGCGACAAAACCCTCCCTCAGATGCGACTCCCTGGTGGCTCTGGGAGTTACATATCTCTCAGATGTCGTAATCCAGACCCAAAGCTTGCGAGTTAAAGTTGAATACAGTAAATTTGTTAAATCTTTTTGCAGTATATTGATCTTTCACTCTGACCACTAAGAGTGCATACCTGGTCCTGTCATGCAGTCGAACTACACGCAAGTTGTATCGCTTCATATTTGCAAAAAGACGGTCTCTGGGTTGTCACTGCTAACAACATTGTAAAAAATATATAAAATGGGACTATTTCCTCAGCTACTATAAATAGTCAGCTTTGCTGATGGAACTGGGGATCTGTCAGTCCTGTTTGTTTGTGTACAGCTAAGTCACAACAGCGCTGTGGTTTAGATAAGATTTTTTGAAGGGTGTAAGCAAAATAGAGATTGTTTGTTCATTTTATTTTTAGGGAGAAACAGGCAAAGATCAGGTTTATATTTCAAAGCTTTTCCAATATAGGTATATGACAAAAAACCCAACAATATTTGACAGAGCTGTGCTGGCAAAATCCTGAGTTTATTTGCTCTTACAGCAGCCAAAGGCACCTTTTGCAGATGTACTTTAGTTTGGGGAACTACTTTACACAAACAATTCAGAAATTTGCCGGTGTAACTATACCAGCTAATCATGTCTGGTTTGGGCAAGGCTGAACTGTGTGGTTTTCTGTTTGTGTATATGTTTGTCTCCGTATGTTACTGTATGAAAGAACCACAGAACAGACACAGGAGACAGCGTATGCGGGGAAACCAGCTAAACTCTGTACAAAAAGAGTTCCTCAGTGCCTCAAGTCAATAAACTCCATCAGATAAACGCGCCAAGTTTCTTTCAAGAAGGATAACCTTAGGTGTCATAGCAGTCGTGTTTCTTAAATGTGCAGTGAGGGGCAGCAAATCTGCGAGTTATTTACATTTCTCCAGGCCTCTTATGCATGAGGGATGGCACCCCGCTGCTTGTGCTAAGCCTGTGCAAGTTGGACACCACTGAGAGGAGACTTCTGAGAGGTCATCATCTAAGTGGCATAGGCATTGCCTAAACCATAGCCACTGGGACATCCTGGCTGACTGCAAATGAGTTTTAGGGTTTATATAGCATACATTGCAATATATAAAACATGGGGAACTGAGCACACCTTTTGACACTTAAGAAAAGATACACATTTTCAGAAGTACTGGCTTCCTACATCTCTTACTTAGAAAAGAGAGAGCTGCAGGCTCCCAGTTCTTCAGGAGGTAGGTTGCAGTTTTAGGCACACGTTTAGAAACATTCGATGAGTGTGATTTGTAGCAACTCAAAATCGGACCATGGGTGCACCATAGAATCATAGAATCTTTATGGTTGG
>NW_009635121.1:0-16752 GCF_000690535.1 Cariama cristata
GGTGTTATTTCCACGGTGCTGCACGGATGTGTGAGGTGCTCCCAGCAGAAAATGCAGTTTTGAGCCTTCCTCCCATTCCCTGACCTGCTTACAGGTGAAAAATGTTTGCAGCGGTGAGGAGGAACATCAGCCTGTGAACATGAGCAAGTGCCTGTTCCTTAGCCGGGTTTTAATAAATAACATAAATATTATTCATTAAAAATAAATTAAAAATAACAAAGCAATTATCCAGGAGGAGGATAAACAGCGTAGCACAACCCCAGATGGTGCAAATCTGGGTTTCACTTCTGGAAGAGTAAACGCACGTACCTGTCGGTCAGCACACAGGACCACCCAGATGCTCGCAAAACACCCAGCAGCGGATGTACTTGCAAGCTGGACATCGTATCTCAGCCAGGATAGGAGAAATAATAAAGGTGTAACAGCCCTGACAGAGAAAGGCTGATCCGTATTCCTCGAATCAATGAATTAACGTCATTCTAACAGGAATAATTTAAATAACTAATAGGCTGCGATGAGTTCTAAATTAATTGTAATGTCTCCCCCAAAATGTCAGTTATGTGAAGGAAATCTCTGTTGCCTGCGGACTTGCAGTCAAGTAAAAATTGGGGGTGAATAAAAGTGAAAATCATGTAATGCCTTAATGTAAATCTGTGGCATTGGATTACATGAAGTCCAGGGATGAAATGGTAAAAGACCCTGAGATGATGCAGCATAGAAAGGGATTGAGGAGTCTTCACTTTAGAGATTAATTAAATGAACAAAGTGATCAAAGACCGCAAGAACAAGGGGAGTGTCAACAGGGACTGTCCAGAAAGTAGGAACTGATAACAGGGAATACTTATTTCATTTGACTGTGGGACTCACTGCTGTGGGTTGTTGCTCCATCCAACAACTCAGTGATGTTCAGAGAGGCAGGACATTTATTTAGACAGGTTATTTAGCAGTCTACGGTTACCACACAGAGAGGAATGGGATTCATTGAACACCTCATGTTTGAGATATCTTAACCCATTTCTGCTTGTCATTTCTTTCATCCTTCTGCACACGGCAGGGCTTAACCCACCTCACAGAGGCTCCTGCTCCTTAGACAAACAGGTTGGGTGTGTTCCATTGTCCCTACATTGTTACGTAGCTTTATCCTTCTCCCTTGCTCCATCACCTCTCACTGCTTTCCCATCCCGATGACAGCCCCATGGGCATGGGTGACCATTAGACCAATCTCCTGCCTTTTTCAGAGCCACAGACTTTCCCAAAGGCACAGGACTGACAGCAAGGGCTCCCTGCATTGGTGGCAGATCGTGCAGCTGGGACAGCCTGCACTGCAGATGGACCTTGAAGTCTCCAGCTGGCACTTGGCAACCACAGCTCCTTCTCCACACCTTCGTCCAGGGAGGAGAGCACAAGGCAGACGGTTTTCCCCAAGCACCAGCTGTTACCAGGGCAAATTTGCTGTTGAACCAGTGTCAAGTAGGACGTGCTCCTCCACATCCCTGTGACTGCTCCACTTGCCCTCCTTCTGCCTCTTGGGCTCTCCCCATGGAGGACCCTATCACCTCCTCCAAAGATGGTCCGGCACTGGCAGTTGGTACCCAGTCCAGGGCTTGTGACTGCTCACAGGCTGTAAAATACTCCAGCTTGACGTGTCAGGGGCACAGGCCCTTGCGAAGTCCCATCTCACCCTGGAAAATGTCCCTGTGGGGACTGGCACAGGTTTTCTTGTGAGCTGGGATGAGCTCTCACTCACTCCATGGGGAAAATCTGAAAGAACATCCCTCATGCATCCTCAGCTTGCCTGGCTATGCTGCAAAAAAGCGCATGTTCCCCTCCACATGCCTCCCCCCAGGCACAGGTCAGCGACTGTCGCTCACTGCTTACCACCCTAGAGTGAGCTCAAATTTACAGAAAGCTGCTTAATTCTGCTCTCACATCCTGACCCTGGGGGCTGGAGGGCTGTGTCACAAACACTTGTGTGGCGAAACACTGTTTGTCAGAGGAGCTCCTTGGCAGCTGGGCATTACTGCACTGGGTGTGTTTTCTGGTGGGAGTTCAGACACATGTTCTTCTTATTTATGTCAATAGAATAGAATAGAAAGAAAAGAATAGTTCAGCTGGAAGGCACCTATAACGATCATCTAGTCCAACTGCCTGACCACTTCAGGGCTGACCTCAGTTCAAACCTATTATTAAGGTCATTGTCCAAATGCCTCTTAAACATTGACAGATTTGGGACATCGACCACCTCTCTAGGAAGCCTGTTCCAGGGTTTGTCCACTCTCTCTGCAAACAAATGCTTCCTCATGTCCAGTCTAAACCTTCCCTGGTGCAGCTTTGAATCATTCCCATGCATCCTATCACTGGATACCAGGGAGAAGAGACCAGCACCTCCCTCTCTGCTTTCCCTCCTCAGGAAGCTGTAGAGAGCAATGAGGTCACCCCTCAGCCTCCTTTTCTCCAAACTAGATGAGCCTAGAGTCCTCAGCCACTCCCCAGAGGACATGCCTTCCAGCCCTTTCACCAGCTCTGTTGCCCTCCTCTGGACAACGTCCTTCTTAAATTGTCTTGGGTTGTTGGACATAATCTTGCCAATACAGGACCAAGTTGACTGGCAGGACACGTGGGCTGGGAGCCATGCTCTCGCTTTGCTGCCAGGCTTCCCGGGTGGTAGGTACGTCCATCACTGTTGGGTTTGGCCAACCATCTCAGTACCTCAATATCTGGGCCACAGTGATGGATGCACTTGACTGCTTAACCAAGCCAGCAGTAGTTTGGTACAGGCTCCAAAGGGGTGAAAGGTCTGAGCGTAGCCAGGCCAAGAACTCCTCTAGAAAACCCACAAAATAGCAGAGCACTGATGAGCTTGGAACACTGATCATGCAATTAACACATGAATAACGGGTGGTTTTTCCAAGACTCATTTATCAAGGAATAAAGAAAGTTGTGGGTACGAGGAGTGGTCACGCATACCTTTCCCACTGTATGCAATTTAACTACAAGCCAACCACTTTATCCCATAAATTTGACAGCCTAAGTGAGATGTCTTTGAACTCTCCCTGCTAGGCAGTGTGACTGCATGGTGGTGATCTACCCTTGAGCTGGGCCGCCTCTCAAGGTTTGAGATTCCTTACCTGAGGCCAAGAGATCCTTCTTTACCCAAGGAGGAGAGAACCCTTGTTCGCAACAGATCCTCGGTAAGTGACTGATGACATGCTGAATTAATACTCATGAAACATTAGTATTCCATGTAGCTGCTCAATATTAATTATTGCAGACTTTGTATATATAATCCTTTAAACACAAAGTGTTGTCCAAGACTAGATTGGACATACCTGCACCTAGACTCCTCTCTGAGAAGGGGTTTAGAAAGCAAGGGGGTCCACGCTGAACCCCGTGACTCAACAGGAGGGTATCCCTTACCCTTTTTCATCTCGGGTCTCTGTGTAAATCATTCTAGCTAGATTCTAACTTGATTTTCCTTTGTATATTTCTTCCACGTAGTAACTAATAGAGTGAATCTTGCCATCAAGTTTTGTTTAGGCACACTTTTACAAATTCGTATTAAAACGACTTTTGCTAATACCTCTGATGGTGATTCTTTGAACACTCTAAATCACTCATCTGTGACAAATTTGCATAGTTGGCAGGATCCTAAATCAGGATTCACGACAAATTATGGATTTTGATATTTCAACTGAACAATACTGGCACTTGCCAGATGGCAGCCTGTGGTTCTTCGGTACAAGTATTGACCCCAGCCCTGGCAGAAATTGGGATGCTACTGCGTGTGTACTCCACGCAGCCCCTGCAGTCCCCAATTCAAAAATTACCAATGCACCGCAATATTCAATTTCTGCTGTAGAACAAAATGGAATTTCTGATGTAATAACAGACCTGGAAAAATGGCACATTATTTCCAGAACCCACTCCTCCTATAACTCACCAGTCTGGCCAGTCTGAAAACCAGATGGAGGATTTGTGACAGCCACATCTGGGAAGGTTCCAGACATGATGCTCTCAGCAGTGTTTCCTCTGGGAGAGAGAAAGCTGTTCACCTCTGCCCACCATGTCCCACGCACCCCCATGACATGGGTCACCAATGAGTCGTTGGCTTTAGCCCAGTTATTCCCAGTCCCAACAGCCCAGTTCCAGCTGCCAATGCTTCATTACCGCTCCTGCTCCACAAACGCTATCAGTCCCATTCACACCTCCATCCCCACCTCCCAAACACCCAGGTTTAATATCAGTCACCACCATTCCCAAATGCCCCAGCCCCAACATCCATTTCCAGCTGTCCCTCTGCATGCTCCATTCTCATTGCTAATGAGTCTAACAATGCACTTGAACCGGAGGATCCCACTGTGACCTTCCATGTTGATGCCAGCCATCAATGACCTGGTCCGTCAACAGGGTGTCTCAGCTCGCCAGTGAAGCATGACTTTGCTCATGCTTGGAGGAAAATGTTGGGTTGATTCAATGTGCAGGAGCTGAGCCCTTTCAGGATCACCCTGCCCCTATTTCTATGGTAATTGAAACACCTTTCCTTGCAGCCAGCCTCCAGCTCAGGCTTTGCCTGAACCAGTCTAATGCTGGGTGAGATGGGAGAAGCAGTTTGGAGCTATTCAGGACTTACCTCTGCCTGCTGTCTGTCTGGAATGTTAACGAAAGAGGTAATCATGCAAGGCAGAAAGTAAAACAAGCCCTAGTGTTTTCAATAGGGCAGGCTGAAAAATTTCCATCAGGCCTGCTTTTAGAGAGAATATTCGTCTTTTCCCCCCCAACATTTTTTCCCCTCTCCTACAAAGACATCCACTGCTCACAGAAGATAGAAACTGTCAAAGCAACAGAGCACTCTGAAGGCTGAGCAGCCCTCTGCAAGGCTCTTGCCTGCGTTTCTGCCTATGCTCCCAGGGAGGCTCAGCTGCTCTGCCTGGTGTCCCCTTCCTCTAGGCCAGGCTGCCCTGAGGATGACATAACTTTTTGATTTATCATAGGGCAATTCTCCCTCCTAATCCACTCTGATATATCGCAATGAAAGGATGAAACCTTGTCCTCGTCCTCCTTAAGCTGCTCTCCTCTGGATGATCGCTGCCCACCTGCAAGCAGGACTCTCTGTGGGGTGTGCTCTGCCACGAACTGTATTGTTCCCTCTTCATCTCCTTTTTTTTTTTTTTTTTCACCTGAAGGAATCGGTTTCTTCTTTGGGCTCAGAAAACAAGAAATAGGGTCTGGTGGCTCCAGGAAGGGGAAGTCTCACCAGAAGAGGAGGCAGCTGCTTGTACCATTAATCCAGGCCCCAGCATCAGAACTTGTCGCTGTAAACTGGACCTCAAGATGCCACCGGCGCCTTATGTAAATCTGAGATGAAAACTTCTTTTCAAATCCTTTCTGCTTTGTTGTCATCATCTATTTTTAATATCTCTCTTCCTCTTCTCTTTCCTCCTTCCTGTGAGCCGCGTTCATGAAGGATGACAAACTGAGAGTTAACTCCTCTGCTTAGCAACAGCAGAAGATTTGAAAATGCAAACACCGTCTTGGTGTCACATTAGAGGGTTACTGCCCCGTGAGCTGGCAGAGAGAGGGGACAAGAGGGCAGGTCCTACCCAGGTGACTCCGTTCTTGAGGCAGAATCATCTCACACTATGTTCTTCAGCGCTTTATCCAATTTCTTTCCTGAGTGGCTCAAAGGATGAGACATCTGCTCCTTCCCTTAGGGAACTGGATTCGCCTAGGCTAAAAGACAACACCATGTCCTCTCCTCCTGCCTCCTCCCTGCTCCTGTGCTCTGGCGAGGCATTGGTAGGGATACTGGGGGCTCTGGGCTGGACTTTAACACCTTCTCACCTCAAGCACATCAAACAGATGCTCCTGTGATGAAGAAGATCAGGCACAGGGTAGGAGCTCTGCTCAGCTTACTGCATCCCCCAGAAGCCCTTTGCACCTCAAACCACCAACAGCTATTCCTTGGGCTGTACTGAAGCAGAGCAGGACATCTGGAGGTCCCCCTCATCACCCGCCTGCCCCCAGGCAGTATCAGCTTGTTATAAGCAGCCCAAAACATATTTGCCCAATGAGTTCTTTATTAATATTTGTCCTTCAAACTGCCCAAAGTGGAGATTCATTTGCTCCTAGGTCAACATGTCTGCAGGCTTAGCTCACCTCCCTGTTGGGCAGCTGTTAGGTGGCCCCCTCACCAGAATCTCATCCCCTTTCTTCTTGTCTAGACCACTACGAGGATACAGAAGATAGAGAGAGGGTCCAGGGTTATTTACTCCATCTCCTTCCTGGAGTGCTGTTGCCCAGGCTGGATGCGAATCTCCAGCCAAGGCCATACTGGTGTTGGCAGCCCATCATTCCCACTGCAGCAGTACATGCTGCCTGAGGGCCGAGGGGAAACACCACTTGGGGCTTTTCAGGCTGGTTTCTCAGCCCTGGAGGAACCAGCGACAGAGGAATCTGGGGTTACTTGTTTTATTTACACTAGATACCTCAGTCCTATACCGGAGGGCAGACAAGCACCACGGTGATGGATCTCAGCCCAGGCACTAATGACCTGTTGTCAAGGCAGGATTTACCCAAAAAACTCTCTGAGCATCTGACAAGGGAAATCAAAGTGCAATTATCTGCTCTGCTGCCCAAGTGAGCAATGCAGTGTTACTGCATGAGCTGATACCCACCTCTCAAAAAAGAGAACGATTGTACAAAAGTTCTCGCCTCCACATTGGCACCTATATAGGTTCCTGAATTTGGGGAGCAGAGCACCTGAGTACTCAGGAGAAGCAACTGTGAATCTTTGAGAACAAAAGTCTGCCCACAATTCACCTTTTGGCTCTTTTCCAACTAAAAATGGGGTAAGCTGATCCTCAGGCAGAACTCATCACAGGGATGAAAAGATGCTTTTGACCATCAGTTGGCAGCATCTGGGTTAATGGGAGCTTCCTGCATCAAAGTAGCCACCAGCAGAGAAATGCAAATTTTGGAAGATTCAGAACAAAGCAGAAGAAAAATTAAGAGAAAAAAAAGATCTTTAGTAGAAGGTTTTTTAACCTTATTTTGATTTGCCCTTTTTTCTGCTTGTTTAAATTTGAATGGAATAAAGTTGTCTTTTTTTTTTTTCTTTTTTTTTGCCTTTCTACTCTAGTTTGCTCTTTTAAAGTGGATGAAGTCCATCACAGGAGTTTGATAAAAGAATGCCATCAAAATGCCTGCTGCTCTTCTCATTCAGCTGATGAATAAATTATAAGCACATTACAATGCTATTTCAGCTGTGATTCCAGGGCCTGGGGAGGGTGACGGCTGTGACCTTATGCCTGTCAGACAGTGGTTTGCATTTCCAAAGAGTTTGTGTAACCAACTGTTCAGGTCATCTTACACCTCCTGTTCTGGGCTCAGTGCGCAGAAGTATCTGAGCCTGTTCAACCTGCCAGGTGTGGGAACAGACCTGCAGCTGCACACAGCAGTGGTGGTACATGCTGTGGTCCTCAGAGGCACCTGATATGATTTCTGTTAAAGCTTGAAGTGATGATTGTCACTCTCCAAAGCAGCAATCTGGGGCACATATTGCTTTATTGATGAGGATGTAACTGAGCTATAGTTGTCCATATTGTTCAGTCCCAGCAATAGTTTCTGTGTTGAAGACTGGAGTTTTAGGCTATTCTTGCTGTACAAGATATCCCTGTCTTATTCATTGTGGTGTGGCTGAGATGACGCGGCCGTCAGCATCACTGGCACGAGCTGGCGTAGGACCTAGGGTGTGCTCTGGGAGAGGCAGCAGCCTAAGCCGACATCCCCGGTGCCTCACCTTCACCTCTACTGCAGTGTCAGCTCTGCAGGACTGTCCTTCCCTTAAGAGCGGGTGACCATCAAGCAGGGAATCCCAGCTGTCCCCATTCCTGGTGATGAGCCATCTGGGTTAGGCAGGCACTGGCAGCAGGGTGAAGGAGCTGGGGCCCACAGAGCCGCTGCCTGGTGGACTCCTGAGTGGGTCCATCAGGCCCTGGTTTTACGTTCAGAGCAGCCAGCTCCTTGTGTTTGGGCAGAAGGCATGATGAGAAGGGACAGCATTTTGCAGAAGGAAAGCGAGGGGCAGGAAGAAGCTATTCTAGGTCTCACATCACTCCTGCTTCAGCATCAACACCATGATCTGTGCTGGGCTGAGACTTTTCACTTCCAGCACATTATCGGCCGCTATCAGCTGAGCTTACGAGTGCTCTCACTTGCTGCCATACCTCCGGTGGTCTCTGGGGGCTGGTCTCCAGCAGCGATGCGGTCATCCTCTGCCAGTAGCTCCATTAAAATGCACGGCCAGCTGGGCTTAGCTGAAGATGCATAGCTTAGGTCCTGCACAGGGCCTTGAAAACTGGCACAAAGAAGAGTTTTCATTAGGAAACAGAGGGAGGGCCAAGTGAGTTGAGCTGGACCATGTTTTGCCAAGGGTGAATTTGGCCTTTTCATGACCCTTCCCACAATAAATATGAAAAGATTCAGAGGAAAGAAACCAAACTGCAGTGTAAGCACCAAGCCCCAGGCACAGGCAACAGGCTTGGTTGGCTGAATGGCAGAGAGAAGGTCCCTTGGGTGAGAGGGTTCAGACAGAGGTTGGGGCAGGAGATGTTCCCTTAGAGTCTCCACCTCCAGCTTCCTAAAAATGACATGTTCCTCTGAAAAACTGTTTGCAGGGCTCATGTGGCAGATGCAATGTCTCACTCTGTATGCACGGGTAGGCTATGAGCTCTGGAAACCGCAGTGGTTGGTATGAAACAGTATTGGGAAGGGGAAGATGGTTGCACTGTCCCTGCAGGGGGTGCCTGTACGTGGCAAGGAGGAGGCTGAAATTTCCTGCGGGAGCCTGAATCACCAGGAGGGTAATTAATGCAGATTTCCCAAACAGGTGAACAAGTCTGGAGAAGCCTTGCTGCTTGGCCTGAACGTGCTGAGCGGTGCAGTCATCTCCACCCTGGGGCTTGCTGTCCTGTGGAAATTTGGGAAGAGCTTCTAAGGGGTCTGTGAAAAAGCAAACAGAAAACCACTGGTCTGATCTCACAAGGCTGAAACCCTCCAGCGTTGTCTGTGTGGGAAAGCAGTGCTCACACACCGTCCTGGAGAAGGGAGGCCCATGGAGAGATGGGTGCCCCAACACCAGCCTGCAGGGACAAGGGCTCAGGAGGCAACAGCTGGAGGCTGAACATCTGGCCCTCAGCCCCACCAGCTCCCCTGCACCCATGTCCTCCCCAGCCACCCCTTGCCGGTCCCCCTTGCTCCATCAGCACCCATTGCAGACCTTGGGGCAACCCCAGTTATGTCCCTGCCCTGGTTTTGTGGCTGTGGCTGGAGGGGCTCAGCCCTGTGAGAGGGTCCCTGGGAAAGCTGTGGACAGGGTGGAGGGTGGCTGTGCCCTGTAGGTGCTGTGCCTCAATGCTTTGCTGTGCCAACATCTCAATCCCCATCTACAGTTGCCCGCAGGGCCAGGTAAGTCTCCTCCAGACATGTTTACCTGCTGGGATATTTTGTTTAATTTCCCTCATGCTTCTCCATCCTGCAGGAAACCACTTGGCTGCACCAACTTGAAGCTTTTAATGCACGGTGGGTTTGGCATATCTCCTATCCTTGTCCCATCTAGCACATCTCATCATCATTTGCCTGGCCTGTAGCATGGGTTATTCCTCTTCTCCAGACTTACCTGTCAATTCAAGGACTGGCAGAGCATGGAGGGAGCCAACACCAGGCTGCATGTTTGCATCTGGGTGCACGTCAGGGCTGGTCCCCTCTGCAGAAGCATCCCTATTTTGAAGATGGAGAAGGCTCTGATGGTGCCCTAAACTATCAACTGTGGATTTTATCTCCAATAGGTTTGTTCTCTTTACATGGACATCCCGAGGGTCTAGAAGAGTAGGAGGGAGGGTGTTTAAGAGCCAGCCCAAGCCTTTGCACCCGGACCCTCATTTGCACGGTACTTCAAATTAAGATGCTCTTGTTCTTGTCTCTGGTCCCAGGTGGGACATGGGTAGGAGAGGGCAATGCATTCACTGGCGCTGCACGGGAGGCGTTCAGGCAGTGAGCTGGCTGCAGCCTGGTCCTGTCTGGTCTGCATGCTCCTTATCTCCAAGGTAATCAAAGGACCTTTCCTTGCTCTCACCCTGGGGAAGCAAAAAAAAACCCTGAATGTACTTGCCGGCTGGCAGGAAGGACCAAAAAGGGCAAGTTTTAGCTATTTCTCTCTATCTGCTGCCCCTCTGGTGTGAGAGGCGGGTGAGTGGGGCAAAGCAGGGAAGCCCTGTGGGATAGAGGCCCGAAAGCATCTCCCTCCACAGGGAAAGTGTATGGAGCAGGGACTGCAAAATGGGAACCAGAGGAAGCAGCGAGCACCTTACAGGGAGCAAATCCTTCTCTTTGCAAAGAGGCAGCCAAAATACTGTGAAGGCCATACAACCTGGATAAAAGCTTTTCTCCACCTCAAGTGTGTTCTTCTCTCAGCATCCATTTTTAATATATTTGTCTCTTTTTTTTTTTCTTTAAATGCAGTACTGGTGAGCATTGCCAGGGCACTCAGACCCTTCCCTCTGCAGCAGAACACATGCTCAGCTTCAAAAATGCAGAGTTTTTCCCTAGAGTGAGACATATTTTCATTTACCTGCTCACTTTTGAGCAAAAGAAATTAGAAGGGAGAGTTTACTAACATCGTGCCTAGCTTGTCCTGTAACAATATAAAGCTGCTCCTTCCAGATGCATTTCCAAGGTTGACTTGATCATAGGGCTTTTTTCTGTGTTTTTGTTGTCTTTTTTTTAAAAAATATATGTGAAAATATTTTGCCATTGATTCTGCTGCTCTACCGTCTTTTTTGTTTACACTCATCAACATCATATATTTCATATATATTGAAATATATATTCATATATGCTTCTTTCACTTCTACTTGCTCTCTTAAAATTCATGAAAACTGTTGAAGGATCTGATAAAAAATCACAATGAAAATTTACTGTTACTCTAAATATTCAGGTGATTAATAAATAATAAAAACCATTTGAGTAATATTTTATCTGGGGGTCTCAGAACACAGAACATGAGAATATATTTAACCTCTGAGGTTCCCAGCTGTTCTCATCCTTGGAGTTATTTCCAAAGTCTTGGCAAAGGAGAAAACAAAAGGCTTCTCACTTACTGAATCATGGAATCATCAAATGGTTTGGGTTGGGAGGGACCTCTAAAGGTCATCTGGTTGAGGCATCCCGCAAGGAGCAGGGCCATCTTGAACCGGCTCAGGTTGTTCAGAGCGCCGTCGCGCCTGAGCGTGAGTGTTGCCAGGGATGGGGCATCTGGCAGCTGTCTGGGCAGCCTGCCGCCGTGTTTCGGCGCCCTCATGGTAGGAAAGGTCTTGCCTGTATGTAGTCTGAATCTCCCGTCTTCCAGTTGAAAAGCATTGCCCCTTGTGCTGTCGCTACAGACCCTGTTAAAAAGTCGTTTGCCATCTTCCTTCTCAGCCCCCTTTAAGTGCTGGAAGGCCGCAATAAGGTCTGCCTGGAGCCTTCTGTTCTCCAGGCTGAACAACCCCAACTCTCTCAGCCTGTCTTCATAGGAGAGGTGCTCCAGCCCTTGGATCATCTTCGTGGCCTCCTCTGGACTTGCTCTAACAGGTCCATGTCCTTCTTGTGCTGAGGACCCCAGAGCTGAAGGCAGTAATGCAGGGGGGGTCTCATCAGAGCAGAGCAGAGGGGCAGAATCCCCTCCCTTGACCTGCTGGCCACACTGCTTTGGGTGCAGCCCAGGATACAGTTGGCTTTCTGGGCTGCAAGTGCACTTTGGTGGGTCCTGTCCAATTTTTCACCCACCAGTACCCCCAAGTCCTTCTCGGCAGGGCTGCTCTCAATGCCTTCATCCCCCAGTCTGTTGATACCGGGAGTTACCCCAACCCATGTGCAAGGCTTTGCATTTGACCTTGTCGAACCTCATGACATTCAACCTCAACTTCTCGAGCTTGTCCAGGTTCCTCTGAATGGCGTTCTGTCCCTGGCTGTGTTTCTTGGGCATCAGGTTGGCAATGTGGCTGGCAGCATTTTATTGACATTGGAGGTGGCTGCAGAGCAAGACCTAAGTCTTTGATGCTCTTTGCTGATGCTGACACTGGCTTCACAAGAGGTACTTTGCACACAGAGAGGGATGGCAGTGCTTTGCAAAGCCCTTGGTGTGAAGATGGTATTCTTTCCATTCAGTGGTTGTACACTAATATGGGGGTAATGGATGACTTGAAGATTTGGAAGATGTCTTGGGTGCAATGGACTCGTCTCTTTTATAGACACAAACATGAGAGCAGCCCAAAAGATGGAAAGGTGCTACCATCCATTGGGATGACTCTGAATCCTGCTCCTACTAGTGCTTTTACCATCCAACTCTCAGGGTATGTTAGTCATGGAGACCATGAAGATACTGCACATGCTGTACCCTGCTCACCCCTTTAGAATCTGACCCTGCAGCTGGGTCTGGGGCAGCTGGGCTGGGCAATTCCTGCTCATGGTATGTACTAACTGCTTTGAATATTTTCCTTTTTGATCTTGTTTGCCTGGTCACAGGAACAAAAAAAAGGCGATTTGGAAATTTTCAATGCCAGGTCATGGGCTGGTTTCCCTTTGCCCTCCCCTTATCTCATGACCTTCAGGCTCGGTTTCTCGGCTCAAGAGCTGGCAGCTCATGCTCTATCAAGCCACTGCACAGACAAATTCCCCCCACCTCACCCTATCTCCAGGAACCTGCCTACACAGGTCCGACGGAGTGCTATCTCCTTTCCCCACCTGCTGGGTAACACGTGTCCCCCCCCAAATCTCATGCCTCCAGGAGATGCTTTGCACAGCACAGCAGTGAGATCTTGGGGCAGATTCACACAGATGGATAACAAACTTAGTGTGACTAACATCGCATTTCAGTGCTCCATGCTTCTATATTCTTGAATGTAGAAATGGCCCCCAATGGCCCATCTAGATGTGCACATCTGTTTGTGGAAGTCCACCCTTGGAAGGGTGTAAGGACAAATGATATTTCCCTAGAATATTTGCTCAACCTCCAACATTTTTTTTGTGACTCAGACACCCTGAGTCAGAGGTGCCCTTGTATTTAATAGTCTTCAGTAGATTTTCCTCCCATGAATTTGTTTAGTTATTTTTGAAGCCACGTAAATTTTAAGCATTTACAACATCCTGTGGCAAACAGCTGCCCAATCTAACGACCTGTTTGGGTGCAGAATCATTTCCTTTGGTTTGTTTTGATCCTGCCACCTGCTAGTTTTTTTGATGCCTTCATCCTCACAGAGATGAAGATGATCCAACCACACTCTGCCCCTTGTAATTTTGCAGGCTCTACCATAATCTTTCCCGTGGATGTCTTTTGGGGGTAGAAGAGTCCCAGCCTGTTCCTCCTATGGACATAGAGACCTTATGGTGCTATGATCACCTGAAGATGGTTTCACTTTGTCTCCATCGCTTTCACAATAAGCACCATGAGTCTTGGGTACACCTCCCTAGATCGTTTAAAAGAAAAATCAAAGAAAAATGCCTCAAAGTGAGATGTCCATATCTCCCAGGTGACTTCAAATTTTCCCATGCCTGTATTTTCTCCTCTGGGTGCTGCTTCTGTCCTCACCCAGACTGCAAGACCTGCTGCCTGGGGGATCTGTCTCTTTGTGTTTCTTCTTACACTAGGCACAGGAGAGGCAAAGGAAACCCCAAATGACAGCAGAGTCATTCACCTCCAGGATAAAACTTGGGTACAGCAACCAGCCTGTTTCAGGACAGAGGCTCATCACCCAGGGGGCAAGGAAGCCTTCTGCTCATGACTTGGTAACCCACAGCAGGGTAGGATGGGGTATCCAAGCAAAAGCATCCAGCTGGGAGTTTCAAGTGTGTCTGTCACCCATGGGTCTAGGCATTTGAGATTTTTTGATCCATCTGGATGTTAGACAGCACAAAGTCCTCAGCTCCCTGTGCAGCCTTCAGTGCCTTCTGGAGGCAGCTGGCCTCACCCTGTGTTCCTCTGACTCATCTCGGGGCATGACTCTCCTGGGTGTCTACCCCTTGAGGTCAAACCAGGCTAAATGGTAGCAAAGCAGATTTGCACAGATTCCCCAAAGCCTAGTTTTTGTTTTGATAGAAGGACCCTCATGTAGACCTCAAAGGGGTCTTCCCTGATGGGGAAGACATTTCTGACCTCAGCAGATGACAGCTGTTGCTCACAGAGCAGCCTTGCAGGGGATGTAGGGGCCAGGGAAGAGGGGTTAATCTCAGCCCAAACCCAGGGTTTTCCTCTCATCCTACCAGCACCAAAGCACCCCATGAGGTGAGGCCACACACTTGGGACTCATCCCTGTAGAGAAGGAGGCCCAGGAGAACAGCCTCAACACCCACAGGGTAAGACTTTGGCAAGATGTTCCTGGAGTGGCAGAGCTTTGAAGCTGGTTTCTGGTAGAACCCTCTTGTGTGGAGTCTCTGGTGGATAGTAATGCGATTCAGCATGCCACACTATCTTCCTCCCAGTGGAGGAAGACTTTGGTCTTTCTCCTCCCAGCTGAGCTGCCTAATTCCACAAACCATCTCTGAAACACCTACATCTGGGGGTGGAGCTGTCCATGGGTTAAAAACCACAATCGAGGAGAGATCTGGCAGAGAGGCAGACAACACAGTTGCATAATCTGTTTCCGTGGGAAGCAAGAGCAAAATGGAGAACTGTGAGGTAGCTTCCCGAATACCCATGCCAGCTCTGACTCAGCTTTCCTGCACCCCAGCAAACCCTGCCACTGCCCTAACTCATTTTCCCCATGAGGGGAACGAGGATGGACCATACCTGTCTTGAAGAGTCGTTGGTATGGAGGGGCTGGGCCAAAGAAAAAAGCCAGGTGTGCTTGAAGATTTCAATTAATCAAGTCATCATCATCATCACCACCTTTGCTGATGTTTGCCCAGTGCCACGTGGGTTGGGTTTGGCTGAAAGGCAGGGAGGGAGGGCACTCACATTGCCAGGTAGTTTGGCACTTGGAGGTTTAAGCCATGAATAAATAAAAGCTGTATTTGCATGTTCCTGGCTCTCTCTGCTCCCTCTAGTTTCAGGAGCTGCCCTGGAGATCAAATTTTTATTTTTTTTTTTGGGGGGTGGTGGAACCAGAGCACTATTCTATCGCAGGGAGATGGCCGAGAACTGCATTGGTGGGACAGACAAGGCAAAACAAGCATTGCCAATAAAACATATCATGACTGCAATAGGAAAGGGAGCAGAACTTTTTCCCCTCCCTCAGTGTGATTTTTGGAGGCTGCAGGTTGTTTCTTACCATCAAAAAAAAAAAAAAAAAAAGTTTTTTTTTTTCCTTGTTGCTATATGTAAAGCCCACAGCAACAGCTGGGAAATCAGATAAATTCACTCTCTTGCCTGTCTCAGAAAGCAAACAAAAGTGACTGGAAAATAAAAACAAGGGAACGAAACAATCTATACAATAAGCAAATTGGGAGGTAAAACACTGGAGGCACATTATGATCCATATCAACTTTCCATTAGTTCTCTTTGTGTATTTCAGGTCAAAGCTGCCAGAGCCACTGACTTCGGACACTCAAAATCAGTCTCTCCCTCTCCACTCCTGACCTATATGCATGCATTCGTTTAGTCCTCTCTGAATTTTTGACTTTTTAGGCAGGTTTTCTTGGCCTAAGGAGGCGTATATAACACACCCTGCCAACGTATGACCCACTGAGAAGGACCTTGGCTGCTGTACCATCCCATGAACCTTGTAAAGCCACGGAGCAGCTGCTGCTGCTGGTGGGGGAATGCAAAATGGCCGTTCCATCCTGATGCAGATAGATGAAACTTAATGAATCAACATCCATCCAAGCAATGAGTGATGCAGGAGGCTTATCTTAATCAAAGCAGTGCTGCATTGCTTGGGTGGTCCCTGAATGCCAGGAGGGACCTTGGCATCCCTCTGACCCCATCCCATGGGCAAGGAGCTGGCAGTGTCCAAGTTGGGAGCTGGACTCCAGCTCTCCTTGGACCTTTTTTCTTTCGGTGGCTGCCAGAAACATGCTGGGTACCTGCCTGAATCCCATCGTGAAGCCCTTGGGGTTTTCTTTAAAGCTTCAATGGCCACAAATATCTACTTTACCCTATTTCTTTGCCCTGATGAGGTCCCCCACTTCTTGGCCATTGTGAAGACTGCTCGTTAGATACATGTTTCTGTGATATGGGCATACTTGGGATGGACAGTCAAACATTACAGGAGTGCTTTCCTGTGTCATTACCCTGTCTGTGTACCAGATTATTTTTGTCTAGGAGTTACAAATGCCTCTATCATGCATTAATACTTAAGAGAATTTGAAGCACTTGAAAGTACTTCAGAAACCAAAGGGAGGAACTATTTAATCCTACAATGAAATGCAGTTTCTGCTGGGGTGTTGTGGTTTAACCCCAGCTGGCAACTAAGTAGCATGCAGCTGCTCACTTACTCCTCCCACCCTGACCCCAGTGGGATGGGGAGGGGAACTGAAAAAAGATAAAACCCATGGGTTGAGATAAGAACAGTTTAATAACTGAAATAAAATATAACATAACAACAATAATAATAATGATAATGAAAATGGAGAGGAATAGATCCCAAGACAGACAAGTGATGCACAACCCAATCGCTCACCACCCGCTGACCGGTGCCCAGCCCGTCTCTGAGCAGCGATCGTCCCCTCCCCACCAACTCCCCAGTTTCTATACTAGCCATGACGCTCGATGGTATGGAA
>NW_009635121.1:16793-17202 GCF_000690535.1 Cariama cristata
CCAGCTTCTTGTGCACCTCCTCGCTGGCAGAGCATGGGAAACTGAAAAGTCCTTGACTTAGGGTAAGGGCTACTTAGCAACAACTAAAACATCAGTGTGCTATCAACATTATCCTCATACTAAATCCAAAACACAGCACTGTACCAGTTACTGGGAAGAAAATTAATTCTATCCCAGCCAAAACCAGGGCGCAGGGTGGGACAGAACCACTCTGCCCAAGGGAAGCAAGAAACCCCATGAAATCTGGCTAAAGCTGCTGGGCAGTGGGAAGTGCCGTGTCCCTGCAAGGCTTTCTGCCTTGCTCCAGGCATGATTGCTGAGATCAGGTTTTGGGGGGCTTGAGAAAAAAAAACAGCCGTGGCTGGTTTTCAGCAGTGCAGAGTCTGGTTGGAGGTGTGTAGCTGGTGGT
>NW_009635122.1:0-5443 GCF_000690535.1 Cariama cristata
ACTTGCTGAGGGTGCATTTGATCCCACTGGCCATGTTGCTGATGAAGATACTAAACGGTACTGGTCCCAGTATGGACCCATGAGGAACACCACTCGCCACAGATCTCCATCCAGATAAGGCACTGGATTTTGCTACAGCTTTAATAATGTCCTCTTCCCTGAATGATGTTTCCATTAGCAGAAGCAGGGTATTGATAAGTTCTGTTGGAGGTATTGGATTGTTTCACAGAGAGGGTAAAAATTAAGGTTGGTGGTATGAATTTCAACTTTGCACCTCTTAGTTTTTAAAAGGCCAGTGACATGTAAACTGAATTTTGGGAGTTAAAAAAGAACAGTACCAGTGCTTGGAGACTTAAGTTCCTTTAACAAAGCCATTGTCTGTGGTCTGCCTACCTCTGTAATTTCTTCGGTTGGTTGGGTGTTTTTTGAATTTTTTTTTTTTCTTTTGATTTCTGATAAAAAAGACTGCTAGTGGGCATTTAGACAGTACTACTTTGTAGATTGTAGCGTGAAGTGTAGATCAGAATGTATAGTCTCCAGTAAGGTATGTAAGTACAGTCATTTATATATGTACCTCGCTATGTCCACTGATAAGAGAACTGAGGCACCACGGGCAGAGTAAGAAGGGACCTTAGGCAGACTGCTTGCCTAGGACTAGAATTGAGGTCTCTTCAGCAGCAGCTCAGTGAGGCAAGTCTTTGGTTTTCTTTTTCCTGGTAAGCTGTACAGGGATTTTTAAAGGGTTTGAGTGAGCAATGGGTACGCTTTGGCCACTTGTTGGTGCCGTGTGTGGACAGAGGGGCTGACAGTGTCAGTAAGAGAAATGAGGCATGGTTTGACGAGTAAATTACCCAACCCTTAAAATAACTTTTGTTTTTAACTGTGATAAACTTAGAAAAGTAGGAGCTTTCCAGCACTTCCTGTTCTTTCTTTCTTACCCTAAACATCCCATTAAATCATTAACTCTTGTCAAAGTATTTAATGTGTAAAAGCCCCTGCTTTCTTCTGCTGGAGTACAATGATCAGTATAAACATGTTTATCCTGTTGTGGACCAAGCTCTTCCCCTTCTTCCACTCTCCAAGAGGCACCTCTGACCATGTCTTCACACCCTGTCCTTGGCTTTCATCTGTCTCTGTTTTTGCTCTTTAATCCAGCCTGCCTCTACCTCACATAACAATAATGTGTTCCTTACTTAAGTGTTACCTGATCTTTTAGACATTATTTCCATATTTTTTGGTAAAAAAAAAGAGATACATATACTAGCTTGAATGGAAAGAAAGAAGTGCATTTCTACAGAGAGGGCAACAAAATATTCTAGCATCTACCTAAAGAGAGTGTTTAGAAAGGGTAGTTGTCCCACTTATAACGGCCTAATCTCATGCTCAGTCTTTATTCTTCACATTTACATTTATTTGTAAAACAACTTTTGGACCCTTTGGATTGCTTTCAAGATTTTAACAGGTAGTCTGTTGTTCATGTTTTGTGACTACAATATTCTAGGATGACTTTTATTAACTACCTGTTTGATACTCCATTGGTTACTTCTTGCTGTTATATGCTATGAAACATGTATTTCCTAGGTATGTTGATTAAAACCACTCTGAATTTAATGTAACTGGTATGTATGATGTTCTGATATGGCTACAAGAGTACATGGAAAAACTTAATTAAACTGCAGTTCAAAATACGTGCTTAGTTATATTTTAAATTAATCCAGTTTTGATAGTTACTCATTTGCAACTCATTTGATTGACAAGAAGAGTTTTGACAGGAAAATATATACATATATATATTTATGTGTGTATATGTTTGTTTATTTAGGCTTTGCTCACTGCAGTAACATCTCAACACATAGAAATCCACGAAGGAACAGTGCTACAGGCTGTAAGAACATGTTACAATATCTATCTAGCAAGCAAAAATCTTATAAATCAAACCACAGCCAAGGCCACTCTAACACAAATGCTGAATGTCATCTTTGCACGTATGGAAAATCAAGCAGTGAGTATTTCAGTATCTTTACGTAGAAACTAGCTCTTAAAAGCAAACCAGCTTGAGAGATTTCTTTTGTCATTATTATTAAAGCTTTTTTGCTTTCCTAACTTATGTACTTTAAAAAAAAAAAAAGATTCTGGTATCTTACATTGTTCTTTTTGTGTTTTGCATTCTGAAATAGGTGTGAAGTGTGTTTTTGTGGGGTGGGGGTGGTGTAGAAGATTTAAACTTCTCATAGTGGTCCTCTGTATTTAATGGATATATTCAGCTTCAGTTTCCTGTTGTCAGACTGTCAAAAGATGCCACGCTACCCACATAAGAGTGCGTATGGAGTACATTAGTGTTAGTGAAATGCTCCAATGTTGTTGTGATGATAAACACTGAAGAAGTAGGCCTATATGTCACTGAAATTACTGTTGTGAGTTGTCAACAGGGACCCCAGCATATGCCCTATGCCTTCTACTGCTGATACTGAAGATCAGTAAGGCAAAGTAATTGTCCTAATCCCTATCAAAAAAACAACCCAACAAACAAATCAACCCACCCAAACCCCAAACAAATGAAAAAGCAGATACCCAGATTTGAGAACTGATTGAATTCCTAGCTACTTCTAGAAGTAATTCAGCTGTATTATTACGAACTCTAAGAATATGTAGTACGTACTTACTTTCCTCTCAGAAGCAATGGCATATTGGTATGTGGTACCATCACAATCAAAGATTTATGAGACCTCATATTTATGGTAAGTCATGGCAGAAGTCATGCAGTACCTGAGTGCTTTGAGAAATCTGCAGTTGCTGTCCTTCTAAGCAACTTAATATAGAGGAGGATTATTATTCTTCTTCTACAATGGAAGTCTTCATTTTTGCTAGACTATAAGTCTAGTCTTTATGCAAGTTGATAAACAGTTCTGCTTGTTTCGCACACTCAGGGCAGTTGTGTTAGTATGATAGCTGACCAATGCTGGAAGGAATTATTTGAGCTGTAATTTGAAAGGTAGTATCTACTTGGGGATCTATAGCACCCCAAAAGACACAGCAGAGGAAGCTTTAAGTGGAAGAGTAAAGGGCTGAGATCATAGTAGCCAAAATAACAGTAAAAAAAGTTAACAAAACTTTTGGTAAACACTAGGCTCTGCAGGGAGAGAAAGCCAGTCCTTAGAGCATCACCTCAAAGGACACCCTGCTTTGCTTTGATCTTAGTGACTGTTGTCTTAACCCATTACAGAAGTTACAGAAATTGTTCCCTTTCTGGGGATACCAGATCAAGGAACCACAAAACTAAAATAGTCTTTGTCTTACAGTTTTAAGTATGATGATTTCTTCCTGAGGATCTATCTTCTGTAGTATTTGGAAGTGCTGTTCTTTTTCAGTTTTAACTCCCGCTTTTGGTTGTTTTTTTTCCCCCCTGGATGTTTAGTCACTTTCCAATTTTTTTTTTTCGTTAAGTCTTTCCCTTAATACTGCATGTTTGTAGGCTAACAGAAGACTCGTAAGTTCTCCAATGTATTTCTCTTTGTGAGAGCTTTCAAAAAAGAGAAGGATCTGTCTTGATGTTTATCCATGCGGTCCTTGTCTATTGTCACATCCACTGGCTGAACTCCCTTACAGGGCAGGCAGACAACTCTTGATCCTATACTATGTGTAGATTAGTCATCCCTTTTCCACATTCAAGGTATAGTTAAGTGTGATGTGCGTAGTTGGGAAGCAGCCCTCTTAGAAAGATTTATCCCCTGATTTTAAAATTATTTATAATACTACAAAGGATGTATTTTCTTAAAATGTTACAGCTTTATGAAGGCACTGTGTAAGCAGAGACAATAGAGATTTTGTGCTTATGAAATAATGTGTACTGCTTATAAAATCATGTATACAATATGTATACAGCTCATCCTTTTGTTTTGATAGTGAAATTCTTGTGTGATTGCAATGTTTTTGTAGCTTCAGGAAGCCAAACAGATGGAAAAGGAAAGACACAGACAGCAACACCATCTACAGCAGTCTCCAGTAAGCCATCATGAGCCTGAGTCACCTCAGTTGAGACATATTCCAACACAGACTGATCAGCTGTCCAAAGAACATGAGAGAGAGCTTGACCATAGCACAAATGATCTGGACAAGAACCTTCAAGAAGATATAGAGACAGAAAATGGATCTGATATTTCTAGTGCTGAAAATGAACAGACAGAAGCTGACCAAGCCACAGCAGCAGAAAGTAATCAGTGTGTATTTCTGTTTCATGGAGGGAGGGGAAAGGTCTGTAAAAAGAAAGGCTTGAGGATTGTCTTTTGTCCCTCTCCCAAATCTGGAGGCAGGCACATGTTTTCAAATAGCTGACTAATGCAAAACGCCTGTTGTCCTTCACTTTTAAACTTTATCACGAGTATCCTTTAGTCCTACGCTCTTGTCATCACTGTGGCAAAGATTCCTCTTTGCACATATGTAATATTGGGAAAGTTTTTGAGAATAACATCTCAAAACCAGTAAGTTTTCAGTGTTTAATGTATGTGAAAATACAAAACTGATGTCTTTTTTTGGCATGGGCCTGTGGATTATTTACCCTTTACAGTTTAAACACTGGAATGCTTATGTTTTGCAAATTCTATTCTCAGAGCATCCAGACACAGCTTTTTTAACGTATACTCACCTATTAATAGATTTGTAATTCAATCTTTAAATATTAAATGCAAGTAAAACATCTCCTTAATTTCTGAGTTTCTCATTAATATTTTTTGGGGTTTGTTTTTCTTTTTAAAGATCTTTCTAAAGCTGATGGAGGAACATATGATGATGAAAGCAATGAGTGTGAAGAGAAGGCGCAAGAAATTGTAGAAAGTATTGTGCAGGAAATGGTGAACATAGTAGTTGGAGGTATTATATTAATATCTGTCTAGTCAATAGCAACTGCAGTCTGAATCTTGACATTAAGAATTATTTGAATACTTCTGAATATTTAACTAAAATATGTCATTATTTAAATAACACTTACATGCTGACAAGAACAGTTTCAGTTGTCTGACCTTAGCTGTGCATTATTTAACAGTAAAGTGGACGAGATTTCATACATTAATTTAGATACTCTATATTGGAGACTAATGTTATTTTAAAATAGAAATTCTTGTTGCTTTGTTTTTCTGTTTTGTTTCCACATAAATTCTTCACAAATGTGCCTCTCTGTAGTAGCAGTGTAGCACTACGTTTTTCAGTTTGTTGGAATGTGTATATCAAATCAGTGGTTTCCACCCCCCCAATACTTCTAGGAAACTTAGTAGAATGGTGAACTGGCAAGTGTAACGTTATGTCTTTTTTTTAATTGCAGTTTTCATTGGTTTAATTGTAGTTTTCATTAGTGAGAAGTAGGAGTATTTGAATTTTTTTAGTTATATAATGCCTTGTAAATTCTACCTTAAGCTGCTCCTCATGATACTTCACTTACGATTGTTTTAGT
>NW_009635122.1:5511-6487 GCF_000690535.1 Cariama cristata
GCAATCTTATGTAACATTTGTTTATAATTTTTACATCTTTTCCGATAGATGTGGAAGGGACTGCTGAAAGTGCACGTGGTGATGGCACAATTGTAACATTAGAGGGTGGCAGTGACAGTGAAAACATCCAGGCAAATGGAATACCAGGGACTCCAATTTCTGTTGCTTATACACCATCTTTACCTGATGACAGATTATCTGTCTCTTCCAACGATACTCAGGTACAGGCAGTTATAAATTAGGAAATACTGAAAAAGCAGTATGTTTTAAGTGATGCCCAACACTTGTGCACTGAGTGTTTAATATAATTCCATAAAATATGTTACTTACATGAATTTCAAGTATTAAGTCATCTTCTAAGCAGTATTCTGTTTTAATGGATTATTTAAATTGAATTTTTGTAAGTTAATTTTGCGTGTGATGCCTTTTTTATCCTAGCATTTTTTTAGCTGCCCCATTGAGTACACTGTTCCAAGATGAGAGAACTCAGTTCGGTGTTTTTTGAAGTGCTCCTGAGAAACTATAAAACTAGCATTCAGTATACATAGTGAAGAATATAGCCAATTATAGACGTACTTGTATAATTTCAGTGTGCTCTTTTCAAATGATAAATAGAAATTTCAGGCCTGTAGCATTACCTTACTGCAATGATTTCTGATAAAAAGTTTCATGTCTGAGAGGATTTGATTTTCATTAACAAAAAAGATGTGAAAATATACTCCCTCTGTTGTATCAGATACCACCATGTATGCACTGTCAACTGGCGGAGGGTGTCTGCTGTTAAAGCGTACTGAGTAATTAGGTTTGGGAATAATAGCTTTTAAGCTTAAAAAGCTACAGTCACATAGGCCATACAAATAGAAGATTAACATTAAACATGTTGTTTATATAAGGAGCAACAATGCGGAATTGCAGGAACTTAGTAATAGAGGTGATGATTGTACCAGAGAAGTTTTACCAAATGAATCTTGCCACA
>NW_009635123.1:0-7413 GCF_000690535.1 Cariama cristata
ACCATAATGATTCTATGATTCTATATAAATTAAGTGCTAATGATTGAGTATTTCTGACTTCCTCTGTGTTTATTGAGTCATAATGTGAGACTTGGCCTCTTGAGAGGTAAATACCTGTAAGCATTAACAAGTACATAGAGATGCCCAGAGATGGCTGTTGTCCAGTTCCACAGATAATTCTGGAGTATTGTTTCCATAATGTGAGAGACAACTTTCTTGGGAATAACACGCGGCTAAAGCAGTATCAACCCGGCAATCTTCCAGAAAACTCCCTCTGGTCAACCATTGGGTAGACAGAATCAAATGTATCATCCTCAGTAAATGCTAAATAAAAGACCAGAGCCTGTGCAGTGCTCTTGGAACCTGAACTCATACAACAGAAATCATGGAGTTGAAGGTTGACGAAGCTAAAAAGACAGCAACAAAAAAGTTGCTTTGCTTATTTAGATGGTTTGTTTTGTCATGTTTGCAAGGGTCCACAAATTAATCTGTTATCATGCAAATTCATTTTTTTAAAAAAAAAAAAATAAAAAAAAATATGTATAACCTTGAAAATCCATTCAGAAATAGAATCAAGAAAAAAAAGTTGCAAACACTTATTTACTTATTTATTTGGGGATCAGTGATTTTCTCACCAGTTATACAGGAGTTTCAAAATTGCAACAGTAATCTATTCTTGCTCCAAAAGGCTTCTTAAAAATTTCTGCTTCATAGGATCTACATCTTTTTCTGAGACATTAGAATAATTAGCCTTAAGTCACAAAAAATATTTTACTTCACAGAAATGTAACGATATTTGAATAATACTTTTTATTATGGTATCATACCTTGTATTACTTTACTTTAAGATATTTCAACATAAAACTTAGATGAGAAATTAAATTACTCACAACATTTCATATCTTGCTTTGCAACATCTACAGATTCTTCAGCACTATGGAATAAAAAGCTGTTTTTAAAACTGAAATTCTGAAAATACAGTCTTATATTGTGTCATCTTTGCTTTATTAATGTCATAGGCTCTCTAGGAAAGGTAAAACTGTTAGGAATTAATTGCACAGTACTCAATAAACATGTCTGTTATAAGAGATTAGATGATGCATTTACACCTTAAAATCAGTAATGAATTCTTTTAATTTCCAGTAATTAAAGACTGAACAGCTACCAAAAATCTGTATATCATTTCCAAAATTATAGTCTTTGATATATGCAAAGGGAATGTGGAACAAGACTAAGAAGGTGATTTACACAGTTGTTCAACAAGGAGGGATTCTTTTGGGAACTATTGCAGTGACAAACACATGAAACTAAAACAAATCATAGAATTACAGGATCATTTAGGTTAGAAAAGACCTTCAAGATCATCAAGTCCAACTGTTAACCTAACACTGCCAAGTCTACAACTAAACCATGTCCCTAAGCACCAGATCTATGTCTTTTAAATGCTTCCAGGGATGGTGGTTCAACAACTTCGCTGGGAAGCTTGTTCCAGTGCTTCATACTCTTTCAGTGAAGAAATTTTTCCTAATATCCAATCTAAGCCTGCCCTGGTGCAACTTGAGGCCATTTCCTCTCATCTTATCACTAGTTATGTGGGAAAAGAGACTGACACCCACCTCGCTACAACCTCCTTTCAGGTAGCTGCAGAGAACAATAAGGTCTCCCCTCAGCCTCCTTTGCTCCAGACTAAACAACCCCAGCTTCCTCAGCTGCTCCTCATAAGACTTGTTGTCCAGGCCCTTCACCAGCTTTCTTGCTCTTCTCTGGACATGCTCCAGCACCTCAATGTCCTTCTTGCAATGGGGGGCCCAAAACTGGACACAGTACTCGAGGTGCAGCCTCACCAGTGCCAAGTACAGGGGAACAATCACTTCCCTAGTCCTGCTGGCCACACTATTTCTGATACAGGCCAGGTTGATATTGACCTTCTTGGCTACCTGGGCACACTGCTGACTCATGTTCAGCCGGTTGTTAACCAACCCCCCCAGGTCTTTCTCCACCAGGCAGCTTTCCAGCCACTCATCCCTAAGGCTGTAGCGTCGCATGGGGTTCTTGTGACCCAAGTGCTGGACCTGCCATTTAACCTTCTTGAATCTCATACAATTGGCCTTGGCCCATCAATCCAGCCTGTCTAGATCCCTCTGGAGAGCCTTCCTAACCTCAAGCAGATCAACACTCCTGAGCAACTTGGTGTTGTCTGCAAACTGACTGAGGGTGCACTCAATCGCCTTATCCAGATCATTGATAAAGATATCGAACAGAACTGACCCCAATATCGAGCCTGGAGGAACACCACTGGTGACCGGCTGCCAACTGGATTTAACTCTATTCACCACCACTCTCTGGGCACGGCCATCCAGCCAGTCTTTTACCCAGAAAAGAATACACCCGATCAAGACATGAGCAGCCCATTTCTTACGGAGAATGCTGTGGGAAACAGTGTCAAAGATTCTAGTACAGTCCAGGCAAACAACATCCAGAACCTTTCCCTCATCCACTAAGCAGGTCACCCTGTAACAGAAAGAGATCATATTAGTCAAGCAGGATCTGCCTTTCATAAACCCATGCTGACTGGGCCTGATCATCTGATTGTCCTGTATATGCCACATGATGGCACTCAAGATGATCGGCTCCATAACCTTCCCAGCAACCTCCAATCAACTGGGACCTCCCCGGATTGCCAGGACAGCTGATAAATGATGTAAAGTGGCTTGGTGAGCACTTCTGCCAGCTCCCTCTGCTTGGGTGGATCTCATCTGACTCCATAGACTTGTGTATATCTAAGTGGTGTAGCAGGTTGCTAACTGTTTCCTCTTAGATTATGGGGGCTTCATTCCGCTCCCAGTCTTTGTCTTCTAGCTCAGAGGGATGGATACTCTGAGAACAACTGGTCTTACTATTAAAGACTGAGGCAAAGAAGGCATTAAGTACCTCAGCCTTTTCTTCATCCTTTGTCACTATGTTTCCCCCTGCATCCAATAAAGGATGGAGATTTTCCTTAGCCCTCCTTTTGTTGCTAATATATCTATAGAAAATTTTTTTATTGTCTTTTATTGCAGTAGCCAGATTAAGTTCTAGTAGGGCTTTGGCCTTCCTAATTTTCTCCCTGCATAACCTCATGACATCACACAACATCTTCCAACTCCTCCTCTTTGTTGCCCATGCTGTGTGCATTCAAGTAGATGTTCTTCAGTGGAGCTATTGATCCCGCTACCTTTTTTGGGGGATAAGTCCTAGTTCCAACATGACTATTCTCAGGCATTTGCATGGTTTCTAACACATCAATAACCCTTGCATCTTGGCTGCTGCATGGACCTCCATCCCCTACCTCCACTGAGATGGCAGACCAAAGGACCTCATTAGCACACTGTCCCTCAAAGATCAGCTTGCTGCCCCCAGGCTTATCTTTAGAGAGCCTGGTTTGCTCCCTTTCCTCCTTCAAAACTAGTTTAATGCTCTTTCAATGAGCCCTGGTAACTCCTGTGCAAAGATCCTTTTCCCTCTCTTAGACATGTTTAGCCTGTCTGTTGCCAGCAGGCCTGGTGTCATCTAGACCAACCCATGATCAAAGAAAAAAAAAATTCTGCTGGTGACACCGTGCTCGCAGCTAGGTATTGATCTGCTGGCTCTTCCTGTTTCTTCCCTCATCATCCCATGCATCTAGAAGGACAGAGCAGAACATGCACTCACAAATACAATTTCCTCTGGTTACTGCTCACAAAGACTTTTGTAGCTATTTGAGAATCACTGAGATGGATCATTACTGCGATAATGTCTCAAGGTCTGACCTACAACTTTTAAGAATAACACGAGCAAACTTAAAAGGAAGTATGTGCCTGGGGGGGTGGATATAAGAATTGAAATGATGATTCATATTTGGAAATTTGCTTTGTGAAACATATGGTGTTTGAATCTGGATGTGCAAACAGGTGGAAAAAGAGTGTTGGTAAGTAAAGAACCTACAAGCCCATAAGCAAATAAACTGCAAGATCCAATGGCTGAACCCAGGCACATTCAGACCAGAAGCAAGACTAACATTTTAAACTAACAAATTATTTTTTTTATTTCTGAGTAATCTCTTAGGTTACTCTCTGAGTGAACTCCTTATACCTTTTAAAATATTTTCTAGAAGACATAACCAGAAGTTACAGGTTAGACACAGGAATATTTGGGTGAGGGACCACAGTACTGGACTGTATAATCCAAAGGTCCCTTCTGGCCCTGAATGTAATGAGTTTGTAAAAAGTGTGTATTCTGCTTCAACAAACAGTAATAGCCAAAACATTTGTGTCAAAAACATACTAAAAATACAATCAGGCTGTAGTTTTCAGCAACGAAAGAATTAATTTAAGTAGAGCGTGCTCATTTGAAATGCTGACATAACGGTAAGTACAGTCTAACAGGTGCTACTATAATTAACAGCACATTCTGAATGAAAGATGACATAATTTGGAGCAGTATTACCTCCCATTGCAATTTTCACAGATCTCAGGCATCTAAAATAACCATTTCGGTTAAAATAGCACAATGTTCTTATTTTAATTTACTTGTAAGTATACTCATGAGGCTGTTCTCTTTATTCAGCTCGTGCACTGACATTTGCCTGTGTTACTGAGCTTTACATACGTTACTTCCCTTCTAATAAGCTGTTGCTCAACTTGATGGGGGAAGGGAAATGGGGAAAGCAAGCTGTATTACACTTAAATATGATATATGATATATAAATCTTCATTGCATACTAATTGTTTTTAAAATATGTTCAGTTTAGATATTCTGGTTTGTTTTTTTTAACTTCTAGTGTTATTACTCTGCTCTCTCTAAGTTTCTTTTAACTAAAGTGAGAGGGAAGTGGTGCAAATATGTTTATAAGTATGTGCATAGACTATCAGGAAGTCAGTTGAAATCTGTCAGTATTTGAGTTTACCTGGCCAGCACATAGGAGGAGAAGCAAAAAGGCAACATAAGGAGGAAAACTAGTTTCCTCTTACTGGTTCACAGAGATTTCATGAAATTGACTTTTCCCAAGAACAGGGCAAAGACATCAAATTGTAGTGTCAAAATATAAATGCTCAAGGGACCCAAAGGAACAAAACATACTTGGGCTTAAAAGAAAAGGTATCACTTGTCGCTATTTAACCACAGGACTAGCTGCATACAGCAAGAAATCTGTTTTTAGAAGAGACTGAAAGATTTGGAGGAAAAAAATGTGAAGTACATAGAACTGCAAGAGCTGGAGAAGACTTCATGGCCTACAGAGTGGTCAACCATGATATGATTTCTCAGCACAAATTCATATATAGTTTGTTTGTTCTTGAAATTCTGGAGTTCCTCCCTTCCTATCCTCCCAGTCTCAAAATGGTGACTGAATTTCAAACCTTTGTAAAGTCTATATTTGAATCCATATACCAAACCCAGATATAAACCATGTCATAAATTTTGGCATAAGCCAAATCCAGACTGCCGGTCAGATACTGAGACTTTTGGAACCAGTATTAATCACAGGATATGTTTGCATCACATCATTTCTAGTACTGGGAAGAGTGCAACATAGTGAACCTGCAGATTAAGAGATACAAAGCTAGAGACAGTGCTTGAATTCTACTCCAACACAGATAACTTAGGTATTTATGCAGCAGCTTAAAATTAAAAAAAAAAAAAAAAAAGACAAAAAAAAACCAAACCAAAAAAAAAACAAAAAAACCCAAAAAAAACCACAGAAGCTTGAAAAGGGTCCTGCAGGAAAAAGCTTTGACAGCATTAAAGAAAAAAAAATATCTAGCTATCTTTAATAATGTATAATGAAATGTGAAATTTGTACAAAATATATCTTGCTACTGAGATCCAAATCACTATGAGAGATAATTAAGCTCCAAATGTTGTGTTAAGATTAAGATTCTGTGTTAAGACTAAATCTATTGAAAGATTTATTTTAATACCTTTGTCTGTATTAAAGGAACCTTCTCTGCCTATAATCCGCTCTGAAAAGATAATAATACCATTTCTTCCTACCACCATTTTGATACCAATTTGTTATTCTGTGTAACAAACCTAAGTTTGCATACAGATATCCATGATGGATACTGCAATGCATTCTGCTCTTCTTATTTTCACCTATTGCTTTTAAACTGGGATTAATATATTCTGGTATCCCATCTCTTTAAAATCATTATAAGCAGTAGAATATGAGACATATTCTGGAGTATAAGACAAATTTCACTTTTTTGTTTTCCAAACCTTTCAAAGTTACACCTTACAAAATGGGAAAAGGGAGCTCCAGACAATATGCAAACAGGCTCAGTTGTGGTAGCATTAACAGCTAAACATCGAGGAATCAAATAGTTGTACTGATATTAATTCAAACTTACTCTTTTTACTTCAATTGATTTACTCTAGTATGACTAAGACAGACTCTGTCCCTAAGAAAAGCTTATCAGGTTTGATAGTCATAACCTTTAGTCAGCACCCTTCTTATTCTCATTTAGTAAACATGCTTTATCATTCCTTTCTTGCTTTCATTGGTTATTTAAATTTAATAGTTAGTTGCCCAGCAATTGCCAACAATATCTTTCTTCTAGATGCTTTTAGAGTGCTAGTTTATGGTAAAGTTTATGACCAATAACCAATTATACTGAGTAACAAGTGAGTTATTCTACTGAGATAATGATTACAGACTGCAATTGTTATTACAGGTAGTGAAGTAACAGTGGCCTTAAATATTGCACGACAACTTTTGGTACATTTCACTAGACATACCATTGTTCTTGCACCTTCCACTAGCTCACTCAACTAAAAATCAATGTTCTTAGGCCCTTACAGTTATTATTTTTTTAATAACAGCAAATACCCCTCCTGTCAAAGAATGGTCATGGCAACCTAGATACACTAATGTCTAAATCCAATGTGCAATGACCAGTTCGATCTTGAGGCTGGTAACGCTCTCCCTCTACAGCACCAGACCAGACAAAAGCAGGCACCCAACGGGAGGGAGGGAAGGACAGAGGGAGAGGGGGACAGGCCATGGACAGCTCCCAGTTGGTATTACTGCCTTCTAGCCAAGAGTAACAGTAGCTGGGTGAGCTTCCTTCTCTGTGGACTTTTGGTCTAAAATCAAGTATGTCACTCTAAATCAAAGGCAGATTAGCTTACCTAGCTTTGAACTGAAACAGCAGAGGAGCAGAACCAATTCACAAGCAACATTAGTCTTAGCTGGTACAGGACTATAAGCAGCATCACCCCTCAGCTCAGACAGGAGATGGCTTTTACAACCCCTTTTTTCAGTGTTACTGGAAGCCTTGTGAGACTCAAGGACATAACGGAGAAATCACAGTGACTCGGACCTCTAAGTGTATTACCTGGGCAAATGGACAGTGGTTTCCAGCACCAGCATGGGCTCCAGCCACAGTCTCACTTTTC
>NW_009635123.1:7444-8000 GCF_000690535.1 Cariama cristata
ATCTCTGCACAATTGATTGGTGAGGTAACTGCTCTGATGTACAATCTGGAACACGAGCAGTAAAAAAAACAAAACTGAAGTACATTATTTCAATAAACAACGTTTGCTTGGTAGTCTTTCCTTCTCTGATATTTATTTGTCCACAACCAAGAAACAGCATGTGAGTAATTTTTATCCCAATGGGATGCAGACTCAATGTGTTACCAGAACTATTAGGCTGAATTATATAACTGGAATAAATAGTCATGCTGTATGGCAGGCTACCCTTCCTCAGGCAACCTCCTACGGCCAAAGCTTGTTAGTTCTTGTCAGTTGGCTTTGGAAACATACTTCCTCCCAGCCTTTCCCTTTCTTTTGTCATCAACTATAACCAAACTACTAATATTACATTATTATGGCATTAATAAGCTGATTTTCTTCAGTTCAGATCTGATTTTGATGTGTTCAAAAAGAATACTGTAACAGAAATTTTAAATTGTTAGTAGCTGAAGATGGTTTTAAAAGTAAACAGAAGTTTTCAGCACATTTTAAACACTTTCTCAGTCTACATGTAGGG